>NC_133134.1:76056246-76356246 GCF_048418815.1 Hemitrygon akajei
ACGTGTTGGGGTAAACGATAAAATGCAAGATTACAAAGAGGAAGATTGTGAGGCCAAGGTTAGGCTAGATTTGGAGTACCGTGTGCAGTCTGGTTGTCCCATCACAGGAAGGGTGTGGAGTCTTTGGAGAGGGTGCAGAAGTTCGGTCGCGATGAAGGGTCTCAGCCTGAAAAGTCGACTGTTCGCTCTTTTCCACAGACGCTGCCTGACCTGCTGAGTCCCTCCAGCATGTCGTGTGCATTGCCCTGGATTTCCAGCATCTGCAGAATCTCTTGTGTCTGCCTGGATTAGAGAGTGTGAGCTACAAGCAGAGGCTGGACAAACTTGGGTTGTTTTCTCTGGAGCCGTGGAGGCTGAGGGGAGACCCGATAGGGGTTTATAAAGTTACGAGAGGTAGAGACAGAGTAGAGAGCCTCTTTCTCCCAGGGCTGGGATGTCTAGTATCAGAGGACATGCACTGAGGTGAGAGGGAGTAAGGTCAAAGGGGATGTACGGTGTCTGGAATATGCTGTCGGCAACGATCCCTCCAATTTTTTTTACGGCTGCAGGAAAGGTTTACGTGGCCTGAAACTGCGCGGTATTTAATAAAACGCAACCCCAGCTGGCGGTAACGAAGGAGCCTTTTGGCTACGGAGTGGCCATGTGCCTGTGTAGCTTAGAGAGGGCAGTGACCGCCGGGGGTGGTGGTGAGCCAGATGCAAGAGAGGCGTTTAAGGGGCACATGGATGTGGTTGGAATGGGGAGACATGGATCACGAGCACTCCGAACGGATTTTGGTTAATTTGCTGGAGAAGGGTGCGAGGTATGGGTTGGCGGGGAGCAAGGATGGTGGATTGAGGTGGGGGAATGGGAAGGAGTGGGAAGGGAGTGTGGGGATTGGGTGTGAAGGGCTACGGGGATGTGATTGTCCCAGTAATATAGGCCGAGGATTCCAGACAGCACCGTGCTGTGAGTAGGGCAACCTAATCAGATCCCTCCAAAGGTAACCCCTTCCAATTACCCTGATCTTGACGTGGGGGACCTGATTATGGGGGCTCGCCGTGCATCAGGACACAGAAAGCCTCTCGTTTTTTGTGAGGGTACTGGGCTGGCCCCGGGAAGGAGAGCAGAAGGATATCAACCCTTGATAGGCGTGTTCTCAGCTGGGCTGCCCCAGAAAACCAGAGGAACATGAGAGATTGCAGAGTGGTGGACCCCGCCACCCCCCCCATCGGTCGTATCTACAGGAGACACTGCCTCAACAAAGCCACGTCCATCATCAAAGATCCCCACCACCATCCGGGCCAGGCCATCTTCTCACAGCTCCCACCGGGCAGGAGGTACAGACGCCTGAAGTCCCACACCACCAGGTTCAGGAACAGTGACTTCCCTTCAACCATTCGGTTCCTGAACCGACCGGCACAACCCCGATCACCACCTCGGTACAGAAACACTGTGACCACTTTGCACTACAACATTCTAATTGTGTTTCCTTGTAAAAATGAGGCTAATTATGCCTTTCGTGAGCACGTTGTGTATCTGATGCGGTCAGCCTGTGGTGCTGCCGCAGGTTCTCCATCGTATCACAGACCTGTGCAGACGACAATAAACTCGACTTTCAGATACTCACAAGTGGCACAGCAGACAAAAACCTTCAGCCTCAGGCATGTCCGTCCATGGTGGTGTGTCGGTGTGGCTGAGGGGGCCGGAGAGGGAGAGGGGAGGGGGAGGGGGAGGAGAGGAAAGGGAGAGAGGGAATGAGAAGAGAGAGGGGAGAGGGGGAAGAGGAGAGAGGGGGAGGAGGGAGAGAGGGGAGGAGAGGAGAAGGAGGAGAGAGAGGAAGGAGGAGAGAAGGGAGGAGGGGAGGGGGTGAAAGGGGGAGAGGGAGAGTGGAGGAGTGTGGGGAGAGAGGGGAGGAAGGGTGAGGGGGTAAGAGGGAGGGGAGAGAGAGGAGGGGAGAGAAGGGGAGGGGAAGAGAGAGGGGAGAGGGAGGGGAAGGGGGAAAGAGAAGGGGAAAAGAGAGGCGGGAAAGAGAGGGGTGAGGGAGAGAGGGAGGGAGGGGGCAGAGAGGGGGAGGAGAGAGGGGGAAAAGACGAGTGGAGAGGGTGGAGAGAGATGAGAGAGGGGGAGAGAAGGGGGAGAGAGAGGGAGATAGCTGTGACCCCCATTAAGTACACAATATACCCTCCAGCTCCCCTTTCATTCTCTCAACCCTGTGCCCCCTCACCAGATCCACATCCCTTCCCTCTCTTTCACCTCACATCCCCTTGACAGCCTCTTCCCTCCCTACCTCCTCAAGCTCTCTGTCCCCCTTCCTGGTCTCCCCCTCCCTCTCAGAACTCTTTCCCTAATCAGCCCTCGACTCTCCACTTCACTTTCCCTCCCCGCTCAAACTCTCACCCCTCCCCGCTCTCATTCCCTCCTCATCTCTCACCCATCCTCACCTTCCTCCTCCCTACTCTCCTCTTACCTCCCCCTCCCTTACTCCCCTTTTCTTCTCACCTCTCCCCTCAATCTGGGCTTCCGTCCCCACTCCTTATTCCCCCACTTCATTCTTCCTCCCTCTCCTCTCATCCCCCCTCGTTCCCTCTCCCCTTCACTCACCCATCATCCCTCTTCCCTCGCTCCCCCTCCTCCTCCCTCCCTTTAACCTCTCCCACCTTCCCCACTGCCCACCGCTCTCCCCTCACTATCCCGTCCCTCTTTCCCCTCTGCACACTCACAGATGTAGTAGTACTCCTGCCCCACGTGAAACTCGTATCCCAGGGAGAAGGCGCTGTAGCGCTGGAATTTCTCGGAGAACTTGATGGGGTTGTGTGGAGAGTGCGACGGACTGCACTCCCAACGCTTGAAGCCCATCTTGTGGTTACAGGTCTTGTAGCCTTCGTAGTTCACCATGTAGAGCACGTAGCTCTCGGACCGGTGGTGGGGCCCGGAGCCATTGTAGTGTGGACAGTAAATGTCCAAGTAATCGTTCACGTTCACCATCACTGTGTACGCTTCAGACTTCAACCTACGCAGGGAGAGAGGGCAGAGACACACTCAGCACGGGCAATAGACCGAAACCCCTCTCCAGAGACCCCTAAAGAGAGGGAGGCAGAGAGAGAAACTGGTAATATACTGACCCTCCCCAGAGACCCTCAAAGGAGAGAGGGCAGAGACACACTCAGCACGGGCAATAGACCAAAACCCCTCCCCAGAGACCCCCAAAGAGAGGGGGCAGAGAGAGACACTGGTAATATACTGACCCTCCCCAGAAACCCCCCCAGAGAGGGGGCAGAGAGAGACACTGGTAATATACTGACCCTCCCCAGAGACCCCCAAAGAGAGAGGGGTAGAAACACACTCAGCACAGGCAATAGACCGAAACCCCTCCCCAGAGACCCCCAAAAGAGAGGGGGCAGAGAGAGGGACACTGGTAATAGACCAAAACCCCTCCCCAGAGACCCCCAAAAAGAGGCTTCCCTCAGAGTTAGCAATGGTCAGACTGGTTCAAGCTGACAGGAAGGGGACAGTAACTCAAATAACCACCCATTATGACAGAGCATCTCTGAACGCTCAACACGTTGAACGTTGAAGTGGACGAGCTACAGCAGCAGAAAACCACACCGGGTTCCTCTCCTGCGCCTAATACAGTGGCCACGAGCGTCCATTTACATGTATTAGGTGGAGTGTTGGCCAGGGTGTGACATGCAACATTTATAACGAATAAAGACTTAAATCAAAATAGCTAAAGTACAGGTATAGAATAAATGCATATGAACAGCAGTATAAAGTTCCAATATCAAACTATATGTGCTGTTTAATGTTGTAAAATCATTGGAGATACAATAAGTTTGTGCCCATGTGACCGATTACCCGGAGAAAACCCATAACGTGGGAGGAGCCCGGAGGCACCCAGAGGAAACCCATAACGTGGGAGGAGCCCGGAGCACCCAGAGGAAACCCATAACGTGGGAGGAGCCCGGAGCACCCAGAGGAAACTCGTGGTCACAGGGAGAACATGCGAACTCCTGACAGACAGCGGCAGGAATTGCTGGTGCTGGGATAGTGTTACGTTGCCATGCTGCAGTCCGCCCCCACCCCCCAGCAGTTTAAAGTGCAGCGAGGGGGCTGTGGGGGTACGGTCAATCAGATTAACTTCCTGGGAAAAGAAACCTTTCAGATGGCGTAAAGTTTCCTTTTGTTTCAATATCCCGGTAGCGCTTTCCCGGAGGGAGCGTTTGGAGGAAGCGGGTGTGCAGGGTGGGTAGTGTCCGCGGTGATTCTTCCTGCCTGTCCGACAGTGACGGTGGATTGCAGCCAGTGACCTTTCCTGCTGACCTGACCGTTCACTGTGGTTTTCAGTGTATTGTTAGAGGATGCTGCACCGGACTAGACGGTGTCGGCTGATGTCAGGGTGCCACTTTGATGGAAAATTGTCGTGGAGTGTCACAGAACAGACACTGGCCATTTGGCCCTTCTAGTGTGTACCTGACTATAACTCTGTCTAGTCTCATCAGCTGGTACCTGGACCACAGACCTACCAACCCCTCCCAACTACGTACAAATCCCTCCCAACTACGCACAAACCCCTCCCAACCACGCACAAACCCCTCCCAACCACGCACAAACCCCTCCCAACTACGTACAAACCCCTCCCAACCACGCACAAACCCCTCCCAACCACTCACCCAACTTCCCTCAAACATTAGAAGAGGGATGAACCAGGGAGGCTGTTTACAGTCAGCTTGGCTGAGACTTGAACTGGATGTCACGGGTTTATGGTGAAAGATGAAATATTTGAGGGTAACTTCCTCACTCAGAAGGGTAGTCAAGTGTGGAATGAACTCCCTCCACACCGTCCCATCACACACTTCCGGGGTCAGACACAGAGTGAAGCTCCCTCCACACCGTCCCATCACACACTCCCGGGGTCAGACACAGAGTGAAGCTCCCTCCACACCGTCCCCATCACACACTCCCGGGGTCAGACACAGAGTGAAACTCCTCCACACTGTCCCATCACACACTCCCGGGGTCAGACACAGAGTGAAGCTCCCTCCACGCCGTCCCATCACACACTCCCGGGGTCAGACACAGGTGAAAATCCCTCCACACTGTCCCATCACACACTCCCGGGGTCAGACACAGAGTGAAACTCCGTCCACACCGTCCCATCACACACTCCCGGGGTCAGACACAGAGTGAATCTCCCTCTACACTGTCTCATCACACACTCCCGGGGTCAGACACAGAGTGAAACTCCCTCCACACCAGTCCCATCACACACTCCCGGGGGTCAGACACAGAGTGAAACTCCCTCTACACTGTCCCATCACACACTCCCGGGGTCAGACACAGAGTGAACCTCCCTCCACGCCGTCCCATCACACACTCCCGGGGTCAGACACAGAGTGAAACTCCCTCCACACTGTCCCATCACACACTCCCGGGGTCAGACACAGAGTGAAACTCCCTCCACACTGTCCCATCACACACTCCCGGGGTCAGACACAGAGTGAAACTCCCTCCACACTGTCCCATCACACACTCCCGGGGTCAGACACAGAGTGAAGCTCCCTCTACACCGTCCCATCACACACTCCCGGGGTCAGACACAGAGTGAATCTCCCTCTACACTGTCCCATCACATACTCCCGGGGTCAGACACAGAGTGAAACTCCCTCCACACCGTCCCATCACACACTCCCGGGGTCAGACACAGAGTGAATCTCCCTCTACACTGTCTCATCACACACTCCCGGGGTCAGACAAGGTGAAACTCCCTCTACCCTAGTGGTTTCCAACCTTGCTTATGCCTGGACCGATACCATTAGCAAGGTTTTTGTAGACCCCAGGTTGGGAACCCCTGTTGTACACTCACAGAGGTGTATACGTGTACAAGTGGCTGTCTCTCTGTGTGCACACGTGTGTGTGTCTATGTGTAGATGTGACTTTGCCTGTGCGTGCTTATCTGTCAGCATGTGACAGAGTGCGTGCGTGTCTGTGTCAAAGTGTATCTGCACATGTGTACGTGTGTTTGTGACGCAAACTTGGTGCAATGCTACACACTGGTTCCACAGTCCACTGGCTTGATTGGACAATTGCCCGCACCGGGGACACTCCTTCCCCAGGTATCAGCTCCACCTCCTGCCCTCTCCCTGAACGTTCTGCTAGGCACGTTCACTCTCTGGGCACTGTCACTCTTGTTGGCATGGCGATCAGGCAGAGTGATCACGAGGAGGGCTGAGGCCAAGGCGGCAAACAGCTGTTGTAATTATCCTAAATTTTGCCCCCTCCCAAATTGTTCTTCTGTGGCCATCTCCCTCTCATCTGAATCCTCTCCCTCCCCTACACCACACATCTCCATCTCTGTATCTCTTTCCAGCCCTTCTCCATAATCCTCTCCCTCCCCTACACCTCTCCCTGACTCTGTAACCCCCTGTGGTCCCTACACCCCTCTCCATCACTGTAATCCTCTCCCTCCCCTAAACCTTTCCCTGTCTCTGTAAGCCCCCTGTGGTCCCGACACTTCTCCCTATCACTGTAATCTTCTTCCTCCCTAAACCTCTCCCTGTCTCTGTAACCCCCTGTGGTCCCGACACCTCCCCCTATCACTGTAATCCTCTCCCTCCCTAAACCTCTCCCTGTCTCTGTAACCCCCTGTGGTCCCGACACCTCTCCCTATCACTGTAATCCTCTCCCTCCCCTACACCTCTCCCTGTCTCTGTAACCCCCCTGTGGTCCCGACACTTCTCCCTATCACTGTAATCTTCTCCCTCCCCTACACCTCTCCCTGTCTCTGTAACCCCCCTGTGGTCCCGACACCTCCCCCTATCACTGTAATCCTCTCCCTCCCCTAAACATCTCCCTGTCTCTGTAAGCCCCCTGTGGTCCCGACACCTCTCCCTATCACTGTAGTCCTCTCCCTCCCCTACACCTCTCCCTATCACTGTAATCCTCTCCCTCCCCTACAACTCTCCCTGTCTCTGTAACCCCACTGTGGTCCCTACACCCCTCTCCCTATCACTGTAATCCTCTCCCTCCCCTACACCTCTCCCTATCACTGTAATCCTCTCCCTCCCCTACACCTCTCCCTATCACTGTAATCCTCTCCCTCCCCTAAAACCTCACCCTATCTCTGTAATCCTCTCCCTCCCCTACACCTCTCCCTATCACTGTAATCCTCTCCCTCCCTAAACCTCTCCCTGTCTCTGTAACCCCCCTGTGGTCCTGACACCCCTCTCCATCTTTGTAACCGCCCCCTCTCCCGGGAACCCTACACCTCTCCATTTCTCTGTATTCCTTTCCCTCCCTAAACCTCTTCCTGTCTCTGGCCCCTACACCCCTCCCTCTCAGAAACTTCTCCCCCTCTCTGTAACCCTCTCAGGTCTCAACACCCCTCCCCTCCACCCCTACACATCCCTGTGTCCCCTCCCCATCTTGGTAACCCTCTCCTGCCCACCATATCCGTCTGTAACCCTCTCTGACTCCCTACAACTTCCCGGTTTCCACGGCCCTGTCCGGCCTCTACGCCCCACCCCACCCCACCTGTGTTACTGTGCAGCACATGGGGGACATTCAGTCTCCTTCAGATCCACGAGATACCATGTACCGTACATGGAAGTTACCATAAACATAAAATCTCTCTCGCCATCCCCTTCTCATCAACCCCAGGAACTGATTTTTCATTAGAAGGTGCAGTCAGAGTGTGTCCGGGAAGAGAAAACTTAGTGCTATCCCCACAAATCAGAAGGTGCATCCCGAAAATCCCTCAAAAATCCCAGGAATTCTGAACGCAGCACTAACACTGCCACCGACTGGTGAATCAGCAGTACAGCAGCAGGAGAGACACAGAATCATAAAAAAAAATGATTAACACTATTTTGTGTTTTGTGCTTTTTGTGTTATGATTAACATTTATTTGCACAGGGAAATTTATTTAATTGAGAGCGGCGTTACATATCCTGACTGTTCCATCACACACTCCCGGGGTCAGACACAGAGTGAAGCTCCCTCCATACCGTCCCATCACACACTCCCGGGGTCAGACACAGAGTGAAACTCCGTCCTCACCGTCGAATCACACACTCCCGGGGTCAGACACAGAGTGAAACTCCCTCCACACCGTCCCATCACACACTCCCGGGGTCAAACACAGAGTGAAGCTCCCTCTACATTGTCCCATCACACACTCCCGGGGTCAGACACAGAGTGAAGATCCCTCTACATTGTCCCATCACACACTCCCGGGGTCAGATACAGAGTGAAACTCCCTCTACACCGTCCCATCAGACACTCCCGGGGTCAGACACAGAGTGAAGCTCCCTCTACACCGTCCCATCACACACTCCCGGGGTCAGACACAGAGTGAAACTCCCTCCACACCGTCCCATCACACACTCCCGGGGTCAGACACAGAGTGAAACTCCTCTACACCGTCCCATCACACACTCCCGGGGTCAGACACAGAGTGAAACTCCGTCCTCACCGTCGAATCACACACTCCCGGGGTCAGACACAGAGTGAAACTCCCTCCACACCGTCCCATCACACACTCCCGGGGTCAAACACAGAGTGAAGCTCCCTCTACATTGTCCCATCACACACTCCCGGGGTCAGACACAGAGTGAAGCTCCTCTACATTGTCCCATCACACACTCCCGGGGTCAGATACAGAGTGAAACTCCCTCTACACCGTCCCATCAGACACTCCCGGGGTCAGACACAGAGTGAAGCTCCCTCTACACCGTCCCATCACACACTCCCGGGGTCAGACACAGAGTGAAACTCCCTCACACCGTCCCATCACACACTCCCGGGGTCAGACACAGAGTGAAACTCCCTCTACACCGTCCCATCACACACTCCCGGGGTCAGACACAGAGTGAAACTCCCTCTACACCGTCCCATCACACACTCCTGGGGTCAGACACAGAGTGAATCTCCCTCTACACTGTCCCATCACACACTCCCGGGGTCAGGACACAGAGTGAAACTCCCTCCACACCGTCCCATCACACACTCCCGGGGTCACACACAGAGTGAAACTCCCCCCACACCGTCCCATCACCCACTCCCGGGGTCAGACACAGAGTGAAACTCCCACCACACCGTCCCATCACACACTCCCGGGGTCAGACACAGAGTGACCCCAACTCCCTCCACACCGTCCCATCACACACTCCCGGGGTCAGACACAGAGTGAAACTCCTCCCACACCGTCCCATCACACACTCCCGGGTCAGACACAGAGTGAAACTCCCTCCACACCGTCCCATCACACACTCCCGGGGTCAGACACAGAGTGAAACTCCCCTCCACACCGTCCCATCACACGCTCCCGGGGTCAGACACAGCGTGGAGCTCCTTTTATGGTGTTAAATAATTGTGTGTGTATGTGTGTGTAGAATTTGTCTGTACTGCGTATTAGTGTGTCAGTGTTTGCGTGCATACGTGTTTGTGTGTGTGAGTGTCCTGAATTCTCCGGAGTAGGGCTGCCCAGTTGGACAATGCCCTCACTGGGACACTCCCTCCCCAGGTATTTGGCTCCTCCTTCAGCCCTCTGCTTGACACTCAGCACGTACTCCCCCTGGGCACCGTCACGCTCGTTGGCATGGCGATATCACCGACTGATCACGAGGAGCGAAAGGCGGGAAAGGGTTACCGTAATTGTCACCCTTCCCCAATCGGGGAAGGAATTGAACCAGGGAGGTTTGCAACCTACACAATATTGCTTTGTTTTCCCTTTTGTTTTCTGACTGAAGTTATTTGTGCTTGCCCAACTGCATTTCTTTAACATCAGATTTTGTACCTCAGGGCCAATGAGGGTCCTTCTTTTCTTTCAGCCCTACTCAAGGCCAACTCCTCTAGGTCCTGCCATAGAAACTCCTGCACCAAGGCCCTCTCCAAATCGTGTACCTGTCCGTATCCCTCTAAACCTTTCCTATCCGTGTCCTGTCCGTATCCCTCTAAACCTTTCCTATCCGTGTACCTGTCCGTATCCCTCTAAAACCTTTCCTATCCGTGTACCTGTCCGTATCCCTCTAAACCTTTCCTATCCGTGTACCTGTCCGTATCCCTCTAAACCTTTCCTATCCGTGTACCTGTCCGTATCCCTCTAAACTTTTCCTATCCGTGTACCTGTCCGTATCCCTCAAAACCTTTCCTATCCGTGTACCTGTCCGTATCCCTCTAAACCTTTCCTATCCGTGTACCTGTCCGTATCCCTCTAAACCTTTCCTATCCGTGTACCTGCCCGTATCCCTCTAAACCTTTCCTATCCGTGTACCTGTCCGTATCACTTTAAACCTTTCCTATCCGTGTACCTGTCCGTATCCCTCTAAACCTTTCCTATCCGTGTACCTGTCCGTATCCCTCTAAACCTTTCCTATCCGTGTACCTCTCCGTATCCCTCTAATCCTTTCCTATCTGTGTACCTGTCCAATTTTCTTTTAAATATTGTTAATGTACCTGCCCCAACCACTTCCTCTGGCAGCTCGTTCCATCTACTGACCACCCTCTGAGTGAAAAACAGGCCCCCTTTTAAAACCTTCCTCTCGTACCTTAATCAGAATCAGGTTTATTATCATTGACGTGTTGTGAAACTTGTTACTCTGCAGTCGTAGAGTTGCCTCTTGTCCCACTCTCCCCTTGTCTACTGAAAAAAGTTACTATAGGTTACGGGAAGAAATATATATAAAAATTACCTCTTTTAAAGGAGAGCAAAATGGTGAGATGGTTACCACAGAATCATGGACCATTCAGAAATTTATTTTCATTATATTTAGGGATTCATCGGCACCACCCAGAAACCCACCTATTTAACCCCAGCCTAATCACAGGACAATTCTCAGTGACCAATTAATCTAACCGGTACGTATTTGGACTGAGGGAGGAAACCGGAGCTCCCGGAGGAAACCCACATGGTCACGGGGAGAACGTACAAACTCCGATGTCAGAATTTTCTGATGCCCCACTGTGCTGTAACAGCATCACGCCAACAGGCTACGCTACCGTGGTGCCCCTAATGGCTGAGGGGAGGAAAGCTGTTCCTAAAACGTTGCGTGTGAGTCTTCAGGCTCCTGGTGGCATCATGGAGAAACTGCCCAAATTTCTCTTACATGTTGGAATCGGACCTGCACACAGCAGTCCCTCTGGTAGCTCGCCCACCCTCTGAGCGAAGGAGTCTTCGTTCAGATTCCTCTTCAATATTTCACCTTTCACCCTCAACCTGTGACCTCAGAGGAAAAACCCTATCTCTACCCCTCATAATTTTGTATCTCTGTGAAATCTCCCCTCATTTTCCCACAAGGGAATAAAGCCCTAATCTTCCCCTCATTACAAATTTAATGTCTTTACCTTACAAATGGGAGACAAAGGGGGCACTAAAATTTGTAGTGAGGAGCTTAAGGGTAATAATACAGCACAGAAACAGACCATTCAGCCCAAACCTCTGCTAGTCCCAGTTGCCCCTGTTCGACAGCAGTGGGAAGAGCACATGTCCTGGATCTCTGGTTTTGAATCGCTTTACCCCGGGAAAAGACCGTGACAATTCACGTTATCTGTGCCCCTCATTAATTTGTAATGGGTCGGCAAAGCTCTACCATACTAGTGAGCCAGGGTTCAATCCCCACTGCCGTCTGTAAGCAGTCAGTGACTGTGTGGGTTTCCTCTCGCAGTCCAAAGACGTACCGGGCAGTGGGTTAATTCGTTATTGTAAATTGTCCTGTGATTAGGCTAGAGTTAAATCGGGGATCGCTGGGCAGCGCAGCTAAAAGGGCCGGAAGGGCCTGCCCTGCTTTGAGCTGTATCTCTAAATAAAATAAATTATCAGGTCACCTCTCAGACTCCAGTAAGAACTCAGCCCATCCACTCATCTCTGCAGAGGGACAAATGAAGGAGTGTACTGCGGTACCAGGGGCTGTCAGGAGGGGGAGCTAGTTGTCCAAGGCAGACTCGAAAATTGAGCGACATCTCCGTATTTCTCCACAATCTCCACAATTAAAAATCCTGCTTATATTCGTGTACTCTATGCGATAACTTCACACCCTCCCCAGGTCATACAGAGTGAAGTTCCCTCCACCAAATCCATCACACACTCCCGGGGTCAGATGCAGAGTGAATCTCCCTCCACACTGTCCCATCACACACTCCCAGGGTCAGACACAGAGTGAATCTCCCTCCACACTGTCACATCACACACTCCCAGGGTCAGACACAGAGTGAAGCTCCCTCCACACCGTCCCATCACACACTCCCGGGGTCAGACACAGAGTGAAGCTCCCTCCACACCGTCCCATCACACACTCCCGGGGTCAGACACAGAGTGAAGCTCCCTCCACACTGTCCCATCAGACACTCCCGGGGTCAGACACAGAGTGAAGCTCCCTCCACACTGTCCCATCACACACTCCCGGGGTCAGACACAGAGTGAAGCTCCCTCCACACCGTCCCATCAGACACTCCCGGGGTCAGACACAGAGTGAAGCTCCCTCTACACCGTCCCATCACACACTCCCGGGGTCAGACACAGAGTGAAACTCCCTCCACGCCGTCCCATCACACACTCCCGGGGTCAGACACAGAGTGAAGCTCCCTCCACACCGTCCCATCACACACTCCCGGGGTCAGACACAGAGTGAAACTCCCTCCACACCGTCCCATCACACACTCCCGGGGTCAGACACAGAGTGAAGCTCCCTATACACCATCCCATCACACATTCCCGGGGTCAGACACAGAGTGAAACTCCCTCTACACCGTCCCATCACACACTCCTGGGGTCAGACACAGAGTGAATCTCCCTCTACACTGTCCCATCACACACTCCCGGGGTCAGACACAGAGTGAAACTCCCTCTACACCGTCCCATCACACACTCCCGGGGTCACACACAGAGTGAAACTCCCTCCACAGCGTCCCATCACACACTCCCGGGGTCAGACACAGAGTGAAACTCCCTCCACACTATCCCATCACACACTGCCGGGGTTAGACACAGAGTGAAACTCCCTCCACACCGTCCCATCACACACTCCCGGGGTCAGACACAGAGTGAAGCTCCGTCCACACTGTCCCATCACACACTCCCGGGGTCAGACACAGAGTGAAACTCCCTCCACACCGTCCCATCACACACTCCCGGGGTCACACACAGAGTGAAACTCCCTCCACACCGTCCCATCACACACTCCCGGGGTCAGACACAGAGTGAAACTCCCTCTACACTGTCCCATCACACACTCCCGGGGTCAGACACAGAGTGAAGCTCCCTCCACACCGTCCCATCACACACTCCCGGGGTCAGACACAGAGTGAAACTCCCTCCACACCGTCCCATCACACACTCCCGGGGTCAGACACAGAGTGAAACTCCCTCCACACCGTCCCATCACACACTCCCGGGGTCAGACACAGAGTGAAACTCCCTCCACACCGTCCCATCACACACTCCCGGGGTCAGACACAGAGTGGAGCTCCTTTTATGGTGTTAAATAATTGTGTGTGTATGTGTGTGTAGAATTTGTCTGTACTGCGTATTAGTGTGTCAGTGTTTGCGTGCATACGTGTTTGTGTGTGTGAGTGTCCTGAATTCTCCGGAGTAGGGCTGCCCAGTTGGACAATGCCCTCACTGGGACACTCCCTCCCCAGGTATTTGGCTCCTCCTTCAGCCCTCTGCTTGACACTCAGCACGTACTCCCCCTGGGCACCGTCACGCTCGTTGGCATGGCGATATCACCGACTGATCACGAGGAGCGAAAGGCGGGAAAGGGTTACCGTAATTGTCACCCTTCCCCAATCGGGGGAAGGAATTGAACCAGGGAGGTTTGCAACCTACACAATATTGCTTTGTTTTCCCTTTTGTTTTCTGACTGAAGTTATTTGTGCTTGCCCAACTGCATTTCTTTAACATCAGATTTTGTACCTCAGGGCCAATGAGGGTCCTTCTTTTCTTTCAGCCCTACTCAAGGCCAACTCCTCTAGGTCCTGCCATAGAAACTCCTGCACCAAGGCCCTCTCCAAATCGTGTACCTGTCCGTATCCCTCTAAACCTTTCCTATCCGTGTACCTGTCCGTATCCCTCTAAACTTTTCCTATCCGTGTACCTGTCCGTATCCCTCAAAACCTTTCCTATCCGTGTACCTGTCCGTATCCCTCTAAACCTTTCCTATCCGTGTACCTGTCCGTATCCCTCTAAACCTTTCCTATCCGTGTACCTGTCCGTATCCCTCTAAACTTTTCCTATCCGTATCCCTCAAAACCTTTCCTATCCGTGTACCTGTCCGTATCCCTCTAAACCTTTCCTATCCGTGTACCTGCCCGTATCCCTCTAAACCTTTCCTATCCGTGTCCCTGTCCGTATCCCTCTAAACCTTTCCTATCCGTGTACCTGTCCGTATCCCTCTAAACCTTTCCTATCCGTGTACCTGTCCGTATCCCTCTAAACCTTTCCTATCTGTGTACCTGTCCGTATCCCTCTAAACTTTTCCTATCCGTATCCCTCAAAACCTTTCCTATCCGTGTACCTGTCCGTATCCCTCTAAACCTTTCCTATCCGTGTACCTGCCCGTATCCCTCTAAACCTTTCCTATCCGTGTACCTGTCTGTATCCCTCTAAACCTTTCCTATCCGTGTCCCTGTCCGTATCCCTCTAAACCTTTCCCATCCGTGTACCTGTCCGTATCACTTTAAACCTTTCCTATCCGTGTACCTCTCCGTATCCCTCTAATCCTTTCCTATCTGTGTACCTGTCCAATTTTCTTTTAAATATTGTTAATGTACCTGCCCCAACCACTTCCTCTGGCAGCTCGTTCCATCTACTGACCACCCTCTGAGTGAAAAACAGGCCCCCTTTTAAAACCTTCCTCTCTTACCTTAATCAGAATCAGAATCAGGTTTATTATCATTGACGTGTTGTGAAACTTGTTACTCTGCAGTCGTAGAGTTGCCTCTTGTCCCACTCTCCCCTTGTCTACTGAAAAAAGTTACTATAGGTTACGGGAAGAAATATATATAAAAATTACCTCTTTTAAAGGAGAGCAAAATGGTGAGATGGTTACCACAGAATCATGGACCATTCAGAAATTTATTTTCATTATATTTAGGGATTCATCGGCACCACCCAGAAACCCACCTATTTAACCCCAGCCTAATCACAGGACAATTCTCAGTGACCAATTAATCTAACCGGTACGTATTTGGACTGAGGGAGGAAACCGGAGCTCCCGGAGGAAACCCACATGGTCACGGGGAGAACGTACAAACTCCGATGTCAGAATTTTCTGATGCCCCACTGTGCTGTAACAGCATCACGCCAACAGGCTACGCTACCGTGGTGCCCCTAATGGCTGAGGGGAGGAAAGCTGTTCCTAAAACGTTGCGTGTGAGTCTTCAGGCTCCTGGTGGCATCATGGAGAAACTGCCCAAATTTCTCTTACATGTTGGAATCGGACCTGCACACAGCAGTCCCTCTGGTAGCTCGCCCACCCTCTGAGCGAAGGAGTCTTCGTTCAGATTCCTCTTCAATATTTCACCTTTCACCCTCAACCTGTGACCTCAGAGGAAAAACCCTATCTCTACCCCTCATAATTTTGTATCTCTGTGAAATCTCCCCTCATTTTCCCACAAGGGAATAAAGCCCTAATCTTCCCCTCATTACAAATTTAATGTCTTTACCTTACAAATGGGAGACAAAGGGGGCACTAAAATTTGTAGTGAGGAGCTTAAGGGTAATAATACAGCACAGAAACAGACCATTCAGCCCAAACCTCTGCTAGTCCCAGTTGCCCCTGTTCGACAGCAGTGGGAAGAGCACATGTCCTGGATCTCTGGTTTTGAATCGCTTTACCCCGGGAAAAGACCGTGACAATTCACGTTATCTGTGCCCCTCATTAATTTGTAATGGGTCGGCAAAGCTCTACCATACTAGTGAGCCAGGGTTCAATCCCCACTGCCGTCTGTAAGCAGTCAGTGACTGTGTGGGTTTCCTCTCGCAGTCCAAAGACGTACCGGGCAGTGGGTTAATTCGTTATTGTAAATTGTCCTGTGATTAGGCTAGAGTTAAATCGGGGATCGCTGGGCAGCGCAGCTAAAAGGGCCGGAAGGGCCTGCCCTGCTTTGAGCTGTATCTCTAAATAAAATAAATTATCAGGTCACCTCTCAGACTCCAGTAAGAACTCAGCCCATCCACTCATCTCTGCAGAGGGACAAATGAAGGAGTGTACTGCGGTACCAGGGGCTGTCAGGAGGGGGAGCTAGTTGTCCAAGGCAGACTCGAAAATTGAGCGACATCTCCGTATTTCTCCACAATCTCCACAATTAAAAATCCTGCTTATATTCGTGTACTCTATGCGATAACTTCACACCCTCCCCAGGTCATACAGAGTGAAGTTCCCTCCACCAAATCCATCACACACTCCCGGGGTCAGATGCAGAGTGAATCTCCCTCCACACTGTCCCATCACACACTCCCAGGGTCAGACACAGAGTGAATCTCCCTCCACACTGTCCCATCACACACTCCCAGGGTCAGACACAGAGTGAAGCTCCCTCCACACCGTCCCATCACACACTCCCGGGGTCAGACACAGAGTGAAGCTCCCTCCACAGTGTCCCACCACACACTCCCGGGGTCAGACACAGAGTGAAGCTCCCTCCACACTGTCCCATCACACACTCCCAGGGTCAGACACAGAGTGAAACTCCCTCTACACCGTCCCATCACACACTCCCGGGGTCAGACACAGAGTGAAACTCCCTCCACACTGTCCCATCACACACTCCCGGGGTCAGACACAGAGTGAAGCTCCCTCCACACTGTCCCATCACACACTCCCGGGGTCAGACACAGAGTGAAGCTCCCTCCACACTGTCCCATCACACACTCCCGGGGTCAGACACAGAGTGAAACTCCCTCCACACTGTCCCATCACACACTCCCGGGGTCAGACACAGAGTGAAACTCCCTCTAAACCGTCCCATCACACACTCCCAGGGTCAGACACAGAGTGAAGCTCCCTCCACACCGTCCCATCACACACTCCTGGGGTCAGACACAGAGTGAATCTCCCTCCACACTGTCCCATCGCACACTCCCAGGGTCAGACAGAGAGTGAAGCTCCCTCCACACCGTCCCATCACACACTCCCGGGGTCAGACACAGAGTGGAGCTCCTTTTATGGTGTTAAATAATTGTGTGTGTATGTGTGTGTAGAATTTGTCTGTACTGCGTATTAGTGTGTCAGTGTTTGCGTGCATACGTGTTTGTGTGTGTGTGTGTCCTGAATTCTCCGGAGTAGGGCTGCCCAGTTGGACAATGCCCTCACTGGGACACTCCCTCCCCAGGTATTTGGCTCCTCCTTCAGCCCTCTGCTTGACACTCAGCACGTACTCCCCCTGGGCACCGTCACGCTCGTTGGCATGGCGATATCACCGACTGATCACGAGGAGCGAAAGGCGGGAAAGGGTTACCGTAATTGTCACCCTTCCCCAATCGGGGGAAGGAATTGAACCAGGGAGGTTTGCAACCTACACAATATTGCTTTGTTTTCCCTTTTGTTTTCTGACTGAAGTTATTTGTGCTTGCCCAACTGCATTTCTTTAACATCAGATTTTGTACCTCAGGGCCAATGAGGGTCCCTCTTTTCTTTCAACCCTACTCAAGGCCAACTCCTCTCGGTCCTGCCATAGAAACTCCTGCACCAAGGCCCTCTCCAAATCGTGTACCTGTCCGTATCCCTCTAAACCTTTCCTATCCGTGTACCTGTCCGTATCCCTCTAAACCTTTCCTATCCGTGTCCCTGTCCGTATCCCTCTAAACCTTTCCTATCCGTGTACCTGTCCGTATCCCTCTAAACCTTTCCTATCTGTGTACCTGTCCGTATCCCTCTAAACTTTTCCTATCCGTATCCCTCAAAACCTTTCCTATCCGTGTACCTGTCCGTATCCCTCTAAACCTTTCCTATCCGTGTACCTGCCCGTATCCCTCTAAACCTTTCCTATCCGTGTCCCTGTCCGTATCCCTCTAAACCTTTCCTATCCGTGTACCTGTCCGTATCCCTCTAAACCTTTCCTATCCGTGTACCTGTCCGTATCCCTCTAAACCTTTCCTATCTGTGTACCTGTCCGTATCCCTCTAAACTTTTCCTATCCGTATCCCTCAAAACCTTTCCTATCCGTGTACCTGTCCGTATCCCTCTAAACCTTTCCTATCCGTGTACCTGCCCGTATCCCTCTAAACCTTTCCTATCCGTGTCCCTGTCCGTATCCCTCTAAACCTTTCCTATCCGTGTACCTGTCCGTATCCCTCTAAACCTTTCCTATCCGTGTACCTGTCCGTATCCCTCTAAACCTTTCCTATCTGTGTACCTGTCCGTATCCCTCTAAACTTTTCCTATCCGTATCCCTCAAAACCTTTCCTATCCGTGTACCTGTCCGTATCCCTCTAAACCTTTCCTATCCGTGTACCTGCCCGTATCCCTCTAAACCTTTCCTATCCGTGTACCTGTCTGTATCCCTCTAAACCTTTCCTATCCGTGTCCCTGTCCGTATCCCTCTAAACCTTTCCCATCCGTGTACCTGTCCGTATCACTTTAAACCTTTCCTATCCGTGTACCTCTCCGTATCCCTCTAATCCTTTCCTATCTGTGTACCTGTCCAATTTTCTTTTAAATATTGTTAATGTACCTGCCCCAACCACTTCCTCTGGCAGCTCGTTCCATCTACTGACCACCCTCTGAGTGAAAAACAGGCCCCCTTTTAAAACCTTCCTCTCTTACCTTAATCAGAATCAGAATCAGGTTTATTATCATTGACGTGTTGTGAAACTTGTTACTCTGCAGTCGTAGAGTTGCCTCTTGTCCCACTCTCCCCTTGTCTACTGAAAAAAGTTACTATAGGTTACGGGAAGAAATATATATAAAAATTACCTCTTTTAAAGGAGAGCAAAATGGTGAGATGGTTACCACAGAATCATGGACCATTCAGAAATTTATTTTCATTATATTTAGGGATTCATCGGCACCACCCAGAAACCCACCTATTTAACCCCAGCCTAATCACAGGACAATTCTCAGTGACCAATTAATCTAACCGGTACGTATTTGGACTGAGGGAGGAAACCGGAGCTCCCGGAGGAAACCCACATGGTCACGGGGAGAACGTACAAACTCCGATGTCAGAATTTTCTGATGCCCCACTGTGCTGTAACAGCATCACGCCAACAGGCTACGCTACCGTGGTGCCCCTAATGGCTGAGGGGAGGAAAGCTGTTCCTAAAACGTTGCGTGTGAGTCTTCAGGCTCCTGGTGGCATCATGGAGAAACTGCCCAAATTTCTCTTACATGTTGGAATCGGACCTGCACACAGCAGTCCCTCTGGTAGCTCGCCCACCCTCTGAGCGAAGGAGTCTTCGTTCAGATTCCTCTTCAATATTTCACCTTTCACCCTCAACCTGTGACCTCAGAGGAAAAACCCTATCTCTACCCCTCATAATTTTGTATCTCTGTGAAATCTCCCCTCATTTTCCCACAAGGGAATAAAGCCCTAATCTTCCCCTCATTACAAATTTAATGTCTTTACCTTACAAATGGGAGACAAAGGGGGCACTAAAATTTGTAGTGAGGAGCTTAAGGGTAATAATACAGCACAGAAACAGACCATTCAGCCCAAACCTCTGCTAGTCCCAGTTGCCCCTGTTCGACAGCAGTGGGAAGAGCACATGTCCTGGATCTCTGGTTTTGAATCGCTTTACCCCGGGAAAAGACCGTGACAATTCACGTTATCTGTGCCCCTCATTAATTTGTAATGGGTCGGCAAAGCTCTACCATACTAGTGAGCCAGGGTTCAATCCCCACTGCCGTCAGTAAGCAGTCAGTGACTGTGTGGGTTTCCTCTCGCAGTCCAAAGACGTACCGGGCAGTGGGTTAATTCGTTATTGTAAATTGTCCTGTGATTAGGCTAGAGTTAAATCGGGGATCGCTGGGCAGCGCAGCTCAAAGGGCCGGAAGGGCCTGCCCTGCTTTGAGCTGTATCTCTAAATAAAATAAATTATCAGGTCACCTCTCAGACTCCAGTAAGAACTCAGCCCATCCACTCATCTCTGTAGAGGGACAAATGAAGGAGTGTACTGCGGTACCAGGGGCTGTCAGGAGGGGGAGCTAGTTGTCCAAGGCAGACTCGAAAATTGAGCGACATCTCCGTATTTCTCCACAATCTCCACAATTAAAAATCCTGCTTATATTCGTGTACTCTATGCGATAACTTCACACCCTCCCCAGGTCATACAGAGTGAAGTTCCCTCCACCAAATCCATCACACACTCCCGGGGTCAGATGCAGAGTGAATCTCCCTCCACACTGTCCCATCACACACTCCCGGGGTCAGATGCAGAGTGAATCTCCCTCCACACCGTCCCATCACACACTCCCGGGGTCAGACACAGAGTGAAACTCCCTCCACACCGTCCCATCACACACTCCCGGGGTCAGATGCAGAGTGAATCTCCCTCCACACCGTCCCATCACACACTCCCGGGGTCAGACACAGAGTGAAACTCCCTCCACACCGTCCCATCACACACTCCCGGGGTCAGACACAGAGTGAAGCTCCCTCCACACCGTCCCATCACACACTCCCGGGGTCAGACACAGAGTGAAACTCCCTCTACACCGTCCCATCACACACTCCCGGGGTCAGACACAGAGTGAAACTCCCTCCACACCGTCCCATCACACACTCCCGGGGTCAGACACAGAGTGAAGTTCCCTCTACACCGTCCCATCACACACTCCCGGGGTCAGACACAGAGTGAAGTTCCCTCTACACCGTCCCATCACACACTCCCGGGGGCAGACACAGAGTGAAACTCCCTCCACACTGTCCCATCACACACTCCCGGGGTCAGACACAGAGTGAAGCTCCCTCTACACCGTCCCATCACACACTCCCGGGGTCAGACACAGAGTGAAACTCCCTCCACACCGTCCCATCACACACTCCCGGGGTCAGACACAGAGTGAAACTCCCTCCACACTGTCCCATCACACACTCCCGGGGTCAGACACAGAGTGAAACTCCCTCCACACTGTCTCATCACACTCTCCCGGGGTCAGACACAGAGTGAAACTCCCTCTAAACCGTCCCATCACACACTCCCGGGGTCAGACACAGAGTGAAACTCCCTCCACACCGTCCCATCACACACTCCCGGGGTCAGACACGGAGTGAAACTCCCTCCACACCGTCCCATCACACACTCCCGGGGTCAGACACGGAGTGAAACTCCCTCCACACCGTCCCATCACACACTCCCCGGGGTCAGACACGGAGTGAAACTCCCTCCACACCGTCCCATCACACACTCCCGGGGTCAGACACGGAGTGAAACTCCCTCCACACCGTCCCATCACACACTCCCGGGGTCAGACACGGAGTGAAACTCCCTCCACACCGTCCCATCACACACTCCCGGGGTCAGACACGGAGTGAAACTCCCTCCACACCGTCCCATCACACACTCCCGGGGTCAGACACGGAGTGAAACTCCCTCCACACCGTCTCATCACACACTCCCGGTGTCAGACACAGAGTGAAACTCCCTCCACACCGTCCCATCACACACTCCCGGGGTCAGACACAGAGTGAAACTCCCTCCACACCGTCCCATCACACACTCCCGGGATCAGACACAGAGTGAAACTCCCTCTACACCGTCCCATCACACACTCCCGGGGTCAGACACAGAGTGAAACTCCCTCTACACCGTCCCATCACACACTCCCGGGGTCAGACACAGAGTGAAACTCCCTCTACACCGTCCCATCACACACTCCCGGGGTCAGACACAGAGTGAAACTCCCTCTACACCGTCCCATCACACACTCCCGGGGTCAGACACAGAGTGAAACTCCCTCTACACCGTCCCATCACACACTCCCGGGGTCAGACACAGAGTGAAACTCCCTCTACACCGCCCTGTCCCATCACACACTCCCGGGATTAGACACAGAGTGAAACTCCCTCTACACCGTCCCATCACACACTCCCGGGGTCAGACACAGAGTGAAACTCCCTCCACACCGTCCCATCGCACACTCCCGGGGTCAGACACAGAGTGAAACTCCCTCCACACACTCCCGGGGTCAGACACAGAGTGAATCTCCCTCCACACCGTCCCATCACACACTCCCGGGGTCAGACACAGAGTGAAACTCCCTCCACACCGTCCCATCACACACTCCCGGGGTCAGACACAGAGTGAAACTCCCTCCACACCGTCCCATCACACACTCCCGGGGTCAGACACAGAGTGAAACTCCCTCCACACACTCCCGGGGTCAGACACAGTGTGAATCTCCCTCCACACCGTCCCATCACACACTCCCGGGGTCAGACACAGAGTGAAACTCCCTCCACACCATCCCATCACACACTCCCGGGGTCAGACACAGAGTGAAACTCCCTCCACACCGTCCCATCACACACTCCCGGGGTCAGACACAGAGTGAAACTCCCTCCACACACTCCCGGGGTCAGACACAGAGTGAATCTCCCTCCACACCGTCCCATCACACACTCCCGGGGTCAGACACAGAGTGAAACTCCCTCCACACCGTCCCATCACACACTCCCGGGGTCAGACACAGAGTGAAACTCCCTCCACACACTCCCGGGGTCAGACACAGAGTGAATCTCCCTCCACACCGTCCCATCACACACTCCCGGGGTCAGACACAGAGTGAAGCTCCCTCCACACTGTCCCATCACACACTCCCAGGGTCAGACACAGAGTGAAACTCCCTCTACACCGTCCCATCACACACTCCTGGGGTCAGACACAGAGTGAAACTCCCTCCACACCATCCCATCACACACTCCCGGGGTCAGACACAGAGTGAAACTCCCTCCACACCGTCCCATCACACACTCCCGGGGTCAGACACAGAGTGAAACTCCCTCCACACCGTCCCATCACACACTCCTGGGGTCAGACACAGAGTGAAACTCCCTCTACACCGTCCCATCACACACTCCCGGGGTCAGACACAGAGTGAAACTCCCTCCACACCGTCCCATCACACACTCCCGGGGTCAGACACAGCGTGGAGCTCCTTTTATGGTGTTAAATAATTGTGTGTGTATGTGTGTGTAGAATTTGTCTGTACTGCGTATTAGTGTGTCAGTGTTTGCGTGCATACGTGTTTGTGTGTGTGTGTGTCCTGAATTCTCCGGAGTAGGGCTGCCCAGTTGGACAATGCCCTCACTGGGACACTCCCTCCCCAGGTATTTGGCTCCTCCTTCAGCCCTCTGCTTGACACTCAGCACGTACTCCCCCTGGGCACCGTCACGCTCGTTGGCATGGCGATATCACCGACTGATCACGAGGAGCGAAAGGCGGGAAAGGGTTACCGTAATTGTCACCCTTCCCCAATCGGGGGAAGGAATTGAACCAGGGAGGTTTGCAACCTACACAATATTGCTTTGTTTTCCCTTTTGTTTTCTGACTGAAGTTATTTGTGCTTGCCCAACTGCATTTCTTTAACATCAGATTTTGTACCTCAGGGCCAATGAGGGTCCCTCTTTTCTTTCAACCCTACTCAAGGCCAACTCCTCTCGGTCCTGCCATAGAAACTCCTGCACCAAGGCCCTCTCCAAATCCAATTTGTCTCGTGCACAAATTTGTCATACCAGGCCTCTCCGACTAGGCCTTAATCCAAAAATATGCTGACTTGGGCCAAATTCAAAGACACAAGTAAACACGAGGAAATCTGCAGATGCTGGAAATTCAAGCAACGCACACGAAATGCAGGTGGCCGGCTGCATACCACCAGCATTTTGTGTGTGTTGCTCAGAGACACAAGTGTTGGAAATCTGGAGCAATAGACACAAAACACTGGAAGACTCAGCAGGTCAGGCCACGATTACGGAGGGGAACGGACAGTCAATATTTTGGGCTGAGACCCTTCATCAGGACTAGAAAGGAAAGGGGCAGGGCCAGAATTAGAAGCTGGGTTGCCCATGGACTAGCCACTTCAATTCCATTTCCCATCACCACACCAACATGTCTGTCCCCTCACAGAGTGAAACTCACTCTACATCCTCCCGTCACACACTCCTGGGATCAGAGACCATGGCGACTTGGCCAGGATACACTGACACTTCCGAACCCCGCTCCCTCTCCCACTCAAGGGTACAGAACCATGCACGGGTATCCTCTCTCAGAAGTACGTCAGCTGTTCATTTACCGCCACTTGGTCTGAATCCCAGAACTCGCTCCCCGACGACACCATGGGGGCACCTTCTCCCTATGGACTGAGTGGTTTAACCTCGCCCTCACGAGGGTCGGTGAGATCATACAAACTCCACACACGTGTTACACCAGAGGCCCGTCTCTGCGGCCGGGGAGAGTGGCTCTGTGCACTGTTTCCAGAATCGCAAGTTCCACTCTTTGCAAATGTGTTTCTGGAAGCACTGCGGGGCCAAACGGAACCAACGTGGCTCAGTTATCCGTGGTTTGGGAGTTTCCCCAGGGGACAGCCCAGGTCACCCAGCAGTGAGCGTAGCTGAGACTGGGAGGGGATGGAGGGGATGGGGAGGTTGGAGGGGATGGGAGGGGAAAGGAGGGGTTGGAGGGGCTGGGAGAGGATGGAGGGGATGGAGGGGTTGGAGGGGATGGGAGGGGATCGAGGGGTTGGAAGGGATGGAGGGGGTGGGGAGGTTGGAGGGGATGGGGAGGATGGAGGAGATGGAGGGGATAGAAGGGATGGAGGAGTTGGAGGAGATGGGGATGGAAGGGATGGAGGGAATGGGGTTTGGAGGGGAAGGACGAGATGGAGGGGATGGAGGGGTTGGGAGGGGATGGAGAGGTTGGAGGGGATGGAGAGGTTGGAGGGGATAGGAGCGGTTGAGAGGGGGTGGGAGGAGATGGAGGGGATGGGAGGGGATGGAGAGGATGGGGGAGGGGATGGAGGTGATGGTGGGATGGGGAGGGGGTGGAAGGGATGGGGGAGGGGTGGAGGGGATGGAAGGGATGGGGAGGATGGGGGGGAGAAGTACACTGACTGCTGTGTGCCTGGAGTGCTGTGAACATTTAGAGTTTCGGAGGAATTACAGGTGGATTTGACTCCAGGACAAGTATCTGTTGTGGGGATCCCCCCCCACACCAGCTCCCTTTGAAAGTCTTGTTGTGATGTTACTGCTGTATGAATCTACCCATCTGCACCCACCTACCCCACCAGCATCCCTGCCTCTGCTGGGAGTTGGTGTAGAACACAGGGCCACACACACACACACACGCTCACACACTCACACAGACAGAAACATACACACACACACACAGACAGACACACGCACAGCCAGACACTCACACACACTCAGACACACACTCACTCACACACACTCACACTCAGACACACACACTCACTCACTCACACACACACACACTCACTCACACTCACACACTCACTCACACACACACTCACTCACTCACTCACACACACACACACTCACTCACACTCACTCACACACACACACACACTCACTCACTCACACACACACACTCACTCACTCACAATCACACACACACACACTCACTCTCACACACACACTCACTCACTCACACACACACACACTCACTCACACCCCCCCCCCCCATCACTGGAGTTTATCAACACTATCACAGGTTTGCCCAGCTTGCATTAAAATGGGTGATTTTTTGGTTGCAATGGTATTGTTTCCTATGAGAAAGTGTGTGTGATTCCTGGTGCGAGTTGTGTACCCGATGCTGGATGCCTGTTTCACTGAACCTCTGCAGACGATAAACCTGACTTTGTCTTTGTTTGCAGGGCCCTGGCTTTCGGGAGGATGTCACTGACTTTCACACACACTCATTTTGGATGAGGAGAGAAAGCCAGACAGACTCAGGGAGGCAGTTCTGGAGCACGGGGTCCAAACAGCTAAAGGCACGGCCACCAGTGGTGGAGGGATTTTGGATTGGAGGGCAGAGATTGATGGGGTTACAGAGATGAGGAGGGGCGTAGGGGCTGGAACAGTTCACAGAGACAGTGAGGGGACGTGGGGGACGGTGGGCTTTACAGAGATGAGAGGTAATTTAGGGTCTGGAGGGGGTCACAGAGACAGGAGAGGGTGTAGGGGCCAGAAGGAGTCATAGATATGGAGTCGTAGATAGGGGCCCGAAGGGGGCACAGACAGAGAAGGGTGTTGGAGTCAGAGAGGGTCACAGAGATGGGGAGTGGTATGGGGGCCAGGCAGGGAAGCTTGTCAGGAGAGGGTGGGATCTCTTCCAATAGGAATGACCCATCTATCTCTCCAGCTTTTTCTATCACCCCATCAGGCAGAAGATTTAAAAAAAACTTGATAGCATCATCACAAGCTCAAGGACAGCTTCTGTCTCCCTGTTATCCGAGTCTCTCTCACACTAAAAAATGAACTTCTGATCTCCCAATCTGCCTGAAGGTGGCCCTTGCACCTTATTGTCTGTCTGCATTCCACTCTCTCTGTAACGCCTATTCTGCCTTTCTGGTCCTCGATGTACAGACTGATTTGTCTGGATGGCGCGCAGGCAAAAGCTTCTCGCTCTATCTCGGTACCTGCGACAATAACAAACCAATTCACCGCGTCGATTCATCACGTTATCCGATCTCTGGAGGACGTGACACCCTACCAAACCAAGATCCGTGAAAGTTTATTCTGAAAAATAAATCTCTTCTATGGAAGAAAGGCACATCCAGTCAGTGGCCACTTTATTTAGTACGCCCGCTCGTTAATGCAAATATCCAACCAGCCAATCAGGTGGCGGCAACTCAGTGCAGAAATGCATGCAGACGTGGTCACGAGGTTCCGCTGCTCAGACCAAACAGCAGAATGGAGAAAATTGTGATCTAAGTGACTTTGACTGTGGAATGATAATCCTCACCCTAACCCACTGAATCTCCAGTAACAAAATCTAGAAACACGAGGGATAATTTTCCCAGTGTCCTAGTCCTAATGCCAGACAGAGTTCAGCATTCAACACAATCATTCCTCAGCACCTGACTGCAAAGCCGAGCCTACTGGGCCTGAATACCTCCCTCTGCAACTGGAAGTCTAGGATCACACTGAGCATGGGGGCTCCCCAGGGTTGCGTGCTCAGTCCACTGCTGTTCACTCTGCTGACCCACGACTGTGCTGCAACACACAGCTCGAACCACATCATCAAGTTCGCCGATGACACGACCGTGGTGGGTCTCATCAGCAAGAAGGACGAGTCAGCTTACAGAGAGGAGGTGCAGCGGCTAACGGACTGGTGCAGAGCCAACAACCTGTCTCTTAATGTGAACAAAACAAAAGAGATGGTTGTTGACTTCAGGAGGGCATGGAGCGACCACTCCCCGCTGAACATCGACGGCTCCTCGGTAGAGATCGTAAAGAGCACCAAATTTCTTGGTGTTCACCTGGTGGAGAATCTCACCTGGTCCCTCAACACCAGCTCCATAGCAAAGAAAGCCCAGCAGCGTCTCTACGTTCTGCGAAGGCTGAGGAAAGTCCATCTCCCACCCCCCATCCTCATCACATTCTACAGGGGTTGTATTGAGAGCATCCTGAGCAACTGCATCACTGCCTGGTTCAGGAATTGCACCGTCTCGGATCGCAAGACCCTGCAGCGGATAGTGAGGTCAGCTGAGAAGATCATTGGGGTCTCACTTCTTGCCATTACAGACATTTACACCACATGCTGCACCTGCAAAGCTAACAGTATTGTGAAGGACCCCACGCACCCCTCCCCCCACACAAACTCTTCTCCCTCCTGCCATCTGGCAAAAGGTATCGAAGCATTCGGGCTCTCACAACCAGACTGTGCAACAGTTTCTTCCCCCAATCCATCAGACTCCTCAATACCCAGAGTCTAGACTGACTTCTCCATCATTTATTATTATATTGAAATCTGTCCTCTACTGTGCCTATTGTCTTGTTTATTAATTAATTAATTAATTAATTAATTATTGTACAGCCCTGCAATACAATACTGTTTTGTGCACTTTATGCAGTCCTATGTAGGTCTGTAGTCTAGTGCAGTTTTTGTGTTGTTTTACATAGTCTCGTGTAGCCTTGTGCTGTCTCACATAGTCTAGTGTAGTTCTGTGTTGTTTCATGTAGCACCAGGGTCCTAGAGGAACGTTGTTTCATTTTTACTGTGCACTGTACCAGCAGTTTATGGTCAAAATGACAATAAAAAGAGACTTGACTTGACTTGAGTGGTTTGAGTATCACAGAAACTGCTGATCTCCTGGGATTTTCACGCACAACAGTCTCTAGAATTTACAGAGAATGGTATGAGAAACAAAAAAAATCATCCAGTGGGCATCAGTTCTGTGCATGAGGACATCGTGTTAATGGGAGAGGTCAGACCGTCAGAGTGGTTGAAGCTGAAAGAAAGGTGACAGTAACTCAAATAACCGTGCGTTACGCAATGATGTGCAAGGAAACATCTCCGAACACACATGTTGAAGTGGATAGGCTACACTTCAAGAAGCAGAAGACCACGAACATAGAAAATGGCAGAAGGCCACTTTATTATTTACAGGAGTTACCTAATATGTGGCCACTGGGTGTGCATCCTACGCAAAAGAATTTAGAGAAACCTCGAGACAATATTGGGGGTGGGATTCACCAAGGTGTAAACAGAAACCTCTCCTAAATCTCTAATGATTTGGAGACTGGTGTTAGTATTTAGGATTGTGACGTGACACTCCCCACTTCCCTGGGTGGAGTTAGTCCATGCACTCAACATCCGCCACATTACCTCTCCCCCGTCTACAAGGTCAGGAGTGTGATGGGACACTCTCATAACGTCCCTGGGTGGAGTTAGTCCATGCACTCAACATCCGCCACATTATGTCTATGCACCTATCTACATCCTCTTCCTACTGGGGGCAATAACATCCCCCAAAGGGCAATAAAGAATGAAATATAAATGCTGGTCCTGACTGAAATTGCTTCCATTGAATATCCCCAGCCAGAAGGGGGAGGAGGAGGGTCAATGTATATTGAAACATCGAAGCACACAGTAAAATGTGTTCTTTGCATCAAATCAAATTAGTAAGAATGTGCTAGGGGCAGCCCACAAGTGTCGACACACTTCCGCTGCTGATATAGTACGCCCACAACTCACTAACCCTAACTCGTACGCCTTTGGAATGTGGGGGGATCTGGAGCACCCGCAGGAGAACAGGCAGATGCGGGAATTGAACCCCAACCACACCGGCTCTAATGGCAAAACCACCAGACTGCCCAGGAGGGGACAACAATTCCCTCCTGAAATGATCCATGGAAAAGATACAAGCGATCCAGGAACGGGTTATCAGTCACCTTACTGCTGAACGTTTCCCAGCTGAACTCAAACTCACACAAAGGTCCTGTTGATAAAGCGAAATCAATTCAATGCCTTTGTGCTGTGATTTATAAGAGGGTAAAGGTGCCGGGGTTAATCCTGCATCTGTGAACTTTTTTTAAAATTCTACTCTGGACCTCAACACTCATTATTCTCAATTTTTAACTTTAGCTTTTAATGCTTTCTGACCTTAATCCTTGTGTAAAAAAAACTAGAAATGTGAACGTTCTGTAGCTATGGCAGGCAAATGCGGGTTTTTGATGGGTGGTGAACGGTGTTTAATGTGATAATTGAAATCAAACATGGCTGGGAGAGATCCAGTGAAGTTCCCCAGCTAACCACGTGCAGACGGCGTGAGGGAACGTCTGTCCCTTCCTTCAGCCGGTACAGACGGCGTGACGGAGGCGGTCCCTTCCTTCAATCAGTGCAGACAGCATGAGGGAATGTCTGTCCCTTCCTTCAGCCGGTGCAGACGGGGTGACGGAGACGGTCCCTTCCTTCAGCCGGTGCAGACGGGGTGACGGAGACGGTCCCTTCCTTCAATCAGTGCAGACAGGATGAGGGAATGTCTGTCCCTTCCTTCAGCCGGTGCAGACGGGGTGACAGAGACGGTCCCTTCCTTCAGCCGGTGCAGACGGGGTGACGGAGACGGTCCCTTCCTTCAGCCGGTGCAGACGGGGTGACGGAGACGGTCCCTTCCTTCAGCTGGTGCAGACGGGGTGACGGAGACGGTCCCTTCCTTCAGCCGGTACAGACGGGGTAAGGGAATGTCTGTCCCTTCCTTCAGCCGGTGCAGACGGGGTGACGGAGATGGTCCCTTCCTTCAGCCGGTGCAGACGGGGTGACGGAGACGGTCCCTTCCTTCAGCCGGTACAGACGGGGTAAGGGAACGTCTGTCCCTTCCTTCAGCCGGTGCAGACGGGGTAAGGGAACGTCTGTCCCTTCCTTCAGCCGGTGCAGACGGGGTGACGGAGACGGTCCCTTCCTTCAGCCGGTGCAGACGGGATAAGGGAACGTCTGTCCCTTCCTTCAGCCGGTGCAGACGGGGTAAGGGAACGTCTGTCCCTTCCTTCAGCCGGTGCAGACGGGGTAAGGGAACGTCTGTCCCTTCCTTCAGCCGGTGCAGACGGGGTGACGGAGACGGTCCCTTCCTTCAGCCAGTGCAGACGGGGTAAGGGAACGTCTGTCACTTCCTTCAGCCGGTGCAGATGGGGTGACGGAGACGGTCCCTTCCTTCAGCCGGTGCAGACGGGGTGACGGAGACGGTCCCTTCCTTCAGCCGGTGCAGACGGGGTGACGGAGACGGTCCCTTCCTTCAGCCGGTGCAGACGGGGTAAGGGAACGTCTGTCCCTTCCTTCAGCCGGTGCAGACGGGGTGACGGAGACGGTCCCTTCCTTCAGCCGGTGCAGACGGGGTAAGGGAACGTCTGTCCCTTCCTTCAGCCGGTGCAGACGGGGTAAGGGAACGTCTGTCCCTTCCTTCAGCCGGTGCAGACGGGGTGACGGAGACGGTCCCTTCCTTCAGCCGGTGCAGACGGGGTAAGGGAACGTCTGTCCCTTCCTTCAGCCGGTGCAGACGGGGTGACGGAGACGGTCCCTTCCTTCAGCTGGTGCAGACGGGGTGACGGAGACGGTCCCTTCCTTCAGCCGGTGCAGACGGGGTAAGGGAACGTCTGTCCCTTCCTTCAGCCGGTGCAGACGGGGTGACGGAGACGGTCCCTTCCTTCAGCTGGTGCAGACGGGGTGACGGAGACGGTCCCTTCCTTCAGCCGGTGCAGACGGGGTAAGGGAACGTCTGTCCCTTCCTTCAGCCGGTGACTGCTTCTGTGCTATTCCAAACACGTTTGTTTGTTTATTATGTACCGATACATCACGGATTGCACTGGCCATTCAAGCCATTCTGCCCCAGTTGTCCCCCAAAACTCGACTAACCCCACCCTAATCACAGAGAATTTACAATGACCTATTAACTACCTGGCACAAACTGGGCAACCTGCAGGAAGCCCACACGTTCCACGGGAGGACGTACGGACACTCCTTACAGAATGACACTGTAATTGAACTCTGGACTCTGGGTAACCCCCAGCTATAATAGCGTCAAGCCAACCCCTATGCTACCATGGCGCCCCAATACCCGAGTCTCTCCACATTCCTGCATTCATTTCAAACTAATCCCACCTCCCCCTCTTTCCCCACAGCCCTGGATCAGTCCCTACGCTAATCCCACAGGTTAGGGTTAGTGAGTTGTGAGTGTGTTATGTTCCACTCCTTTTCAATCTCTTTGTGTCTTTCTCCCTCACTTTCACCTTCCCTTGTTCCCTTTCTCACCCTCTCCCTCTCACTTTCTCCTCCCAATCACCATGGTGGTCCCTGACCACTCTCCCCCCTTCTCTCACATACACACAGAAAGACAGACAGACAGACAGACACACACACACTCACACACACACACACACACACAGACACAGACAGACAGACACACAGACACACACAGGCACATACACACATACACACACACACAGACAGACACACACACACACACAGACACAGACACAGACAGACACAGGCACATACACACATACACACACACACAGACACAGACAGACAGACACACAGACACACACAGGCACATACACACATACACAGACACAGACAGACAGACAGACACATACACGGACACACACAGGCACATACACACACAGACGCACACACACACAAACACACGCAGACACACAGACAGACAGACAGACACACACACAGGCACACACGCGTGCGCGCACACACACAGACACACACAAACACATGCAGACACACACACAGACACAAACACAGGCACATACACACACACAAACACACGCAGACACACACACAGACAGACACACACAAGCACACACACACAATCTCACACACACAGGCACACAGACAGACAGACACACAGACACACACACAGGCACATACACACACACACAAACACACGCAGACACACACACTCACACACACCCCCACAGGAAGACACTCACACACACACACACACACATAGACACACACACAGACACAGACACACACACACACACACACACAGAGGCACATACACACACAGACACACACACACACATACACATACATACATACACAAACACAGACAGACAGACAGACACACACACACATGCAGACACACACATAATCTCTCTCACACACACAGAGGCAGACACACACACACAGGCACATACACACACACACAAACACATGCAGACACACAGACAGACACACACACATGCAGACATACACACACACACGCAGACACACACACAGAGGCAGACACACACACAGGCACACAGACAGACAGACACACACACAGGCACATACACACACAAACACACACAGACACACAGACAGACAGACAGACAGACACACACACACACACACACACTCACAGGCACATACACACGGACAGACAGACACACATACACAGACACACCCACCCACACACAGACACATACATACACAAACACAGGCAGACACACACACAGACAGACACACACACACAGAGGCAGACACACACACACACACACACACACACACACACAGAGGCAGACAGACACACAGACAGACAGACAGACAGACACACACACACACAGGCTCATACACACATACACACACACACAGACACACACACGCACACAGACACACACAGACACACATACACACATACACAAACACAGGCAGACACACACACAGGCACACGAACACACACACACAGACACACACACACACACACGTACACAGACACACACAGACACACATACACACACATACACAAACACAGGCAGACACACACACACAGGCACATGAACACACACACAGACACACACACAGGCACATAGACACACACACACAGGCACATAGACACACAGACACAGGCACATACACACACAGACAGACAGACACACACACAGGCACACAGACAGACACACACACAAACACACGCAGACACACAGACAGACACACTCACACCCCCCCCCACAGGAAGACACTCACACACACACACACACACACACACACACACACACACACACACACACACACACACACACACAGGCACATACACACACACACACACACACACACACACACACATACACACACAGACACACATACATACACAAACACAGGCAGACACACACACAGGCACACGAACACACACACAGACACACACAGGCACATAGACACACAGACACAGGCACATACACACACAGACAGACAGACACACACACACAGAGGCACATACACACACGCAGACACACATACACACAATCTGACACACACACACACACAGAGGCAGACACACACACACATACACAGGCACACAGACAGACACACACAGGCACACACACACACACGCAGACACACACACAGGCACATACACACACAAACACACGCAGACACACACAGACAGACAGACAGACAGACACACACACAGTGATGGAGACCCACATGAGGAGAGTAGATGGTTAAATTCACAGGGAATCTCAAAGGCAGCTCACTGAGGAAGTCAGGATAAATAATTCACAGGATCTCCAACTAAATATAGAACATGGTATCGGCGAGTGACTGTGTGTAGAATAGGGGAGCTGTAGATGGGGAAGATGATGGGGGGAGAAATGAGGGGTATGAGACAGGATAGAGACAGAGGGGAAGAGTCAGGAGAGAGATGGGGGGGGGGGGGTGAGGATACGGGGAGAGAGCCAGAGAAAGAGAAAGGGTGAGATGGGTGTGTGGCTGAGGGGACCTGGGGGTAGTTGGGACTAGGGGGACCTGGGGTAGGGGACCTTGGGGAAGATGGGGTAAGGGACCTCGGAAGATCAAGGGGGTGAGACCTGGGGGGTTTTGAAGGGGATTGGGGGAGATGCTGGGGAGGGGATGGGGGGACAGCGGGAGCACAGTGGGGTAGAGACTGGGGCGGGGGGAGACGGGTGAGAGCATTCACAAAGTAAGAAATGGCTAGAACGGATTCTGACCTTACACCCTTCCCCGTCTCTGTAACCCCCTCCGGCCCCTACACCCCTCCCCAGCTCTGTAACCCTCTCCAGTCCCTACACCCCTCCCTGTCTCTGTAACCCCCTCCAGTCCCTACACCCCTCTGTCTCTGTAACCCCCTCCAGTCCCTACACCCTTCCCCGTCTCTGTAACATCCTCCAGCCCTACACCCCTCCCTGTCTCTGTAACCCCCTCCAGCCCCTACACCCCTCCCCATCTCTGTAACCCCCTCCGGCCCCTACACCCCTCCCCGTCTCTGTAACCCCCTCCAGTCCCTACACCCTTCCCCGTCTCTGTAACCCCCTCCAGTCCCTACACCCTTCCTCGTCTCTGTAACCACTCCAGCCGCTACACCCTTCCCTGTCTCTGTAACCCCCTCCAGTCCCTACACCCTTCCCTGTCTCTGTAACCCCCTCCAGTCCCTACACCCTTCCCCATCTCTGTAACCCCCTCCAGTCCCTACACCCTTCCCCGTCTCTGTAACCACTCCAGCCCCTACACCCTCCGTGTCTCTGTAACCCCCACCAGCCCCTACACCCCTCCCCATCTCTGTAACCCCCTCCAGCCCCTACACCCTTCCCCGTCTCTGTAACCACTCCAGCCCCTACACCCCTCCCCGTCTCTATAACCCCCTCCAGCCCCTACACCCCTCCCCATCTCTGTAACCCCCTCCAGCCCCTACACCCCTCCCCGTCTCTGTAACCCTCTCCAGTTCCTACACCCTTCCCCGTCTCTGTAACCACTCCAGCCCCTACACCCCTCCCCATCTCTGTAACCCCCTCCAGCCCCTACACCCCTCCCCATCTCTGTAACCCCCTCCGGCCCCTACACCCCTCTCTGTCTCTGTAACCCCCTCCTCAGCCCCTACACCCCTCCCCATCTCTGTAACCCCCTCCAGCCCCTACACCCCTCCCCGTCTCTATAACTCCCTCCAGCCCCTACACTCCTCCCTGTCTCTGTGACACCCTCCAACCCCTACACCCCTCCCCATCTCTGTAACCCCCTCTGGCCCCTACACCCCTCCCCATCTCTGTAACCCCCTCCAGCCCCTACACCCCTCCCGTCTCTGTAACCCCCTCCAGCCCCTACACCCCTCCCTGTCTCTGTAACCCCCTCCAGCCCCTACACCCCTCCCCGTCTCTGTAACCCCCTCCAGCCCCTACACCCCTCCCGTCTCTGTAACCCCCTCCAGCCCCTACACCCCTCCCGTCTCTGTAACCCCCTCCAGCCCCTACACCCCTCCCCATCTCTGTAACCCCCTCCGGCCCCTACACCCCTCTCCGTCTCTGTAACCCCCTCCTCAGCCCCTACACCCCTCCCCATCTCTGTAACCCCCTCCAGCCCCTACACCCCTCCCCGTCTCTGTAACCCCCTCCAGCCCCTACACCCCTCCCCGTCTCTATAACCCCCTCCAGCCCCTACACTCCTCCCCATCTCTGTAACCCCCTCCAGCCCCTACATCCCTCCCCATCTCTGTAACCCCCTCCGGCCCCTACACCGCTCCCCGTCTCTGTAACCCCCTCCAGCCCCTACACCCCTCCCCGTCTCTGTAACCCCCTCCAGCCCCTACACCCCTCCCCGTCTCTGTAAACCCCTCCAGCCCCTACACATTTCTCCATCTCTGTAACTCTCTCTGGACCCTAAACCCCTTCCCATGTCCACGTTTAACTCCCCACAAACTATCCAATCCCTGCCTCCTTCCAGAGTTTTGCCCTGAAGGTCCCTGACGCCCAGTTCAGGCGTCGCTCACTCTGTTGGAGCGTTACAGTCACATGATTTTTATCACCCTGTACTTATTAGCATCTGAGGTAGGACTTGCCTGTGGGAGATAATTTCAAAGGCAACATGATATCATTACGAGAGTGAGGAAGGGATTGTTCCCTCTATTGCGATGGGATAATCAAATTACTTTCATCTTAATCAACAGAAACGTTTTCTCAACATTATTCACACCCCCATTGCTTGGGTTTTACAATCCAATAGGGGGCGACACAGTGGGCAGAGTCACTGTCTGTCAGCTTGAGTGAGACAGAAGAGTGAGGGGAGGGAGGGAGAGGGAGAGGAGAGAGTGAGGGGGAGAGAGAGAGAGTAAGAGGAAGAGAGCGATGGGGAGAGAGAATGAAAGAGTGGCAGACAGAGAAGAGAGAAAGAAGGAACAGAGAGGGAGAGGGAGAGGAAGAAGGAGAGAGAGAGAATGGGGCAGAGAGAGGGAAGGAGCATGGGAGAGGGGAGAGAAGGAGGGAGAAAGAGAGGGAGAGAGAGCGGGGAGAGAGGGAGGGGAGAGGAAAAGGGAAAGAGAGAAGGGAAAGAGAGAAGGGGAGGAGATGGGAAGAGAGAGTGAGTGAGTAAGAGATTGAGTGAGGGAGAGAGGGAGACAACTGAGTGAAAGAGAGGGAGAGTATGAGAGAAAGAGTGAGTGAGTGATTGGGAGAGTGAGGGAGTGAAGGAGTGAGAGGGTACAGAGAGAGGGAGGGAGGGAGGGAGAGAGTGAGTGAGTGATTGAGTAATCAATTGAATGAGTGAGTGATTCTGTGTGTGTGTGAAGCCCGGATGTTCTGCCTGGGACCGTCTGGGCTCCAGCCCCTCTCCACTCACGGTGCTCCAGTTCCCTCCCACATCCCAACGACATGTGATCCGACACTCCGAACCAGGACGGTGGGCAGCGGCGCCGGACGCAGACCTGGTGGGCTGAGGGCAATAAGAGGGCATTGGGTTAAGGGGGAAAGGAGAGCAAGGGGCAAGATTTGTCGCACAGAGAGCAGAGGTATCTGGGAATGGCAGAGGTGTTAGAATCACTAACAAGTCTGTAGACAGGCAAGGCATAGATGGAAACAGACATAAAGCAGGCCAGTGGGATCAGTACAGATGGACAAGGTCAGCGTGAACACACCTGTTGGATTAGACTGTATAATTGTTAATTTCTTTGCAGTTTAACTTCCCTATTCCCGCTTGTATTTTATATAATTATCTATGCACATGCAATTGTTCAGACTGTCCCCACGTGGTGGCAGTTCTTTGTATTATTCTGGAAGTTTCTTGGGCATCGCATTATTTGAATAGGAGCTATCTGATTGGTTAACTCTTATCTACAGATTTGAATGGAATGTCTGTTATCTTGTTCACATTGGTTCACCATCTTTCCTTCTCTTTGTTCTTTCTTGCTATTCTCCTTCCCCAATTCCTTTGTCCTACTTGTGCTTAATAGAATGATCAACAAGTTTTATGTCTCAGCCGAGACTTCTGAAAAGAACGCAGATCGAGAACATCAGAATCTAAAATAAACAATAACCCTTGGCCAGTCAGTGACCGGTGCAAGAAGGATCTGCAAGGTTAGGAAGACACCATCTCTCTCACACATCAGCTGACACAAACACCCTGCTCTAGGAGACGTGTGATTAAACTGCAAAGAGTGAAGAGGAGATTTAGGAGGATGTTCCCCGAACTTGAGGTCCTGAGATACAGAGAGAGAGGTTGAGCAAGGTGGGACTTCATTCCTTGGAGTCTAGGGGACTGAGTGGACACCATATATGGGTGTATAAAATCATGAGGGGTTTGGATAGGATGGACACATACGGTCTTTTCCCCAGAGCTGGGGAATCAAAAACCAGAGGCCACAGGTTGAAGGTGAGAGGGGAGAGGTTTAATAGGAAACTGAGGGGCAAATTCTTCACCCAGAGGGTGGTCAGTCTGTGGAATGAACTGCCAGAGGAAGTGGTTAGGAAAGGTTAATTAACAACATTTGAAATCACATGTACGTAGATAAGAAAGGTTTAGAGGGATATGGACAGGTACACGGATAGGAAAGGTTTAGAGGGATACGGACAGGTACACGGATAGGAAAGGTTCAGAGGGATACGGACAGGTACACGGATAGGAAAGGTTCAGAGGGATACGGACAGGTACACGGATAGGAAAGGTTCAGAGGGATACGGACAGGTACACGGATAGGAAAGGTTCAGAGGGATACGGACAGGTACACGGATAGGAAAGGTTTAGAGGGATATGGACAGGTACATGGATAGGAAAGGTTCAGAGGGATACGGACAGGGACACGGATAGGAAAGGTTTAGAGGGATACGGACAGGTACACGGATAGGAAAGGTTCAGAGGGATACGGACAGGTACACGGATAGGAAAGGTTTAGAGGGATACGGACAGGTACATGGATAGGAAAGGTTTAGAGGGATATGGACAGGTACACGGATAGGAAAGGTTTAGAGGGATAGGGATAGGTACACGGATAGGAAAGGTTTAGAGGGATAGGGATAGGTACACGGATAGGAAAGGTTTAGAGGGATAGGGATAGGTACATGAATAGGAAAGGTTTAGAGGGATAGGGATAAGTACATGGATAGGAAAGGTTTAGAGGGATATGGACAGGTACACGGATAGGAAAGGTTCAGAGGGATATGGACAGGTACACGGATAGGAAAGGTTTAGAAGGATATGGACAGGTATATGGATAGAAAAGGTTCAGAGGGATACGGACAGGTACACGGATAGGAAAGGTTCAGAGGGATACGGACAGGTACACGGATAGGAAAGGTTTAGAGGGATACGGACAGGTACACGGATAGGCAAGGTTCAGAGGGATACGGACAGGTACACGGATAGGAAAGGTTTAGAGGGATATGGACAGGTACACGGATAGGAAAGGTTCAGAGGGATAGGGACAGGTACACGGATAGGAAAGGTTTAGAGGGATACGGACAGGTACACGGATAGGAAAGGTTTAGAGGGATACGGACAGGTACACGGATAGGAAAGGTTCAGAGGGATACGGACAGGTACACGGATAGGAAAGGTTTAGAGGGATATGGACAGGTACACGGATAGGAAAGGTTTAGAGGGATAGGGACAGGTACACGGATAGGAAAGGTTTAGAGGGATACGGACAGGTACACGGATAGGAAAGGTTTAGAGGGATAGGGATAGGTACACGGATAGGAAAGGTTTAGAGGGATAGGGATAGGTACACGGATAGGAAAGGTTTAGAGGGATAGGGATAGGTACATGAATAGGAAAGGTTTAGAGGGATAGGGATAGGTACATGGATAGGAAAGGTTTAGAGGGATATGGACAGGTACACTGATAGGAAAAGTTCAGAGGGATACGGACAGGTACACGGATAGAAAAGGTTCAGAGGGATACGGACAGGTACACGGATAGGAAAGGTTCAGAGGGATACGGACAGGTACACGGATAGGAAAGGTTCAGAGGGCAAATGGGACAAGCTTAGATGGGAACTGGTCGTCATGGCTAAAATGGGCCGAAGGGTCTGTTTATGCCATGTGTGACTATAATCCAGTTTCCAAGGGCCTGTTCCCGTGATGAATTAGTTTATGATTTATGGTTATTGAGCAATACAGCAGGAGAACAGGCCTTTCAGCCCAACAACTCTGTGCTGACCACAAACCACTCATTTACACCCACCCCTATTTCATTCTCCCCTCATTCCCAACAGCTTCCCCTGGATTCTACACCTCACCCATAATTTACAGCAGCTGATTAACCACTGACCCCGCAAGTGGGAGTACCGGGGTGGGGGTGGGGGGTGGAATCCAGAGGGTCACAGGGCGACTGTGCGAACCACACACACACACACACACACAGACACACAGACACACACACTCACACACACACACACACACACACACACACACACACACCTCACACACACACTCACACACACACACACACACACACAAACACACACACACACACTCACACACAGACACAGACACACACACACACACACACACACTCACACACACACTCACACACACACACACACACACACTCACACACACACTCACACACACACACACACACACTCACACACACACACACACACACACACACACACACACACACACAGAGGTCAGGGTTGGATCTGGGTCTCTGGAGCCACAAGAAGCGACTCTACCCACTGTGCTGCTGTGCCCCCCCCCCCCCCCATTCAGAGAGGGATGTTAAGGTCAGTGTTTGGCTCAAGGACTGGCAAACCATTGTGGGCCAAAGGGCCTGACCGGTGCTGGTCTGTTCTTTGCTGTATGGAAGGGTAGCAGTGATCTGTAAGTATTCTCTTCACGACAGAACTGTGCAAGCAATGAAGCATTGTGTCTGGACGCATCACGGCTTGGTACAGCAACTGCTCCGCCCGTGACTGCAGAGAGTTATGGACAACAGCCTCCCCTCCACGGTCTCTGTCTCCTCTCCTCACTCCATCGGAACGGCAGCCAGTGTAATCGAAGGCCCTTCCCATCCTGGACATTCCCTCTTGTCCCCTCTCACACTGAGCAGAAGATACAAAATCCAGAAACCAGGCTCGAGGACAGCTTTCACCCCGCTGTTATGAGAGCGTAAGACCAAGAAGAGAGGAGTCGGCCATCTGGCCCGTCGAGCCTGCTCCACCATCCAGTAAGATCACACCTGCTCTGGCCTTGGACTCAGCTCAAAAACATCTGTCTTTCCCCTACAACCCTTAATTCCCTACCTGACCGAGTCTGTATGCAGAATATTCTGTGTACTACACTGGAATCCACGGTAATAAGACTATTGTTCCCTTGTGCGATAAGATGGGACACAAGACCTCCCAGTCTACCTCGTCATAACCTTGCACCTTATTGCCTGCCCGTACTGCACTCTCTCTGTAACTGCGACACTCTATTCTGCATTCTGTTGTTGCTTTACCTTTTACAACCTCAATGCTCTCTTGTGATGGAAGGATCTGTAAGGATAAAATCATAAAACATACATAAGAAATAGGATCAGGAGTTGGCCATCTGGGCTCTCGAGCCTGCTCCGCCATTCAGTAAGATCATGGCTGATCTGGCCATGGACTCATCTCCACCTACCTGCCTTTCCCCCAAAACCTTTAGTTCCCCTACTGTGCAAACATCTATCCAACCTTGTCTTCAATATATTTACTGAGGTAGCCTCCACTGCTTCCCTGGGCAGAGAATTCACTCTCTGGGAAAAGCAGTTCCTCCTCATCTCCATCCTAAATCTACTCCCCCGAATCTTGAGGCTACGTCCCCTGGTTCTTGTAACGCAAAACAAAGCTTTTCCACTGTACACGTGACCATAATGAATCGGTCGGGGGAAGAATTTGCTAATAGATCGTGGTGCAGCTGAAAGAGTCCAAATGAGCCACTCCTCATTAGAATAATGGAGGGGGAGGTGGTCAGTGGCTTTAAATTTGAGGTGGTAACATATCGGAGGATTAGTCCTGGGACCAGTGCGTGCCCTCACAAAGGCACAACAGTGCTTCTACATCCTTAGTGGTTTGTGTAGATTCAGCATGTCACAAACACTTTAACAAACTTCTAAAGATGCACAGTGGAGAGTACCCTGACTGGCTGCATCATGGCCTGGCGTGGAAGCACCAATGCCCTGGAACAGAACAGTCCACAGAAAGTGGTGGATCCAGCCCAGACCATCACAGGCACCCCACCACTGAGTACGTTCACATGGAGTGCTGCCACAGGAAAGCAGCGTCCACCGTCAAAGAACCCCACCATCCAGGCCACCCCCTCTTCTCACTTCTACCATCGGGCAGGAGCCACAGGAGCCTCAGGTCCCACAGCACCAGCTTCAGGGACAGTTATTACCCGATAGCCATCAGGCTTCTGAACCAGCATGGGATAACTTAATTCACCACCAATCTAAACTGATTCTGCGACCTACGGACTCCCTTTCAGGGGCTCTCTGACACTCGTGTTCTCAGTATTATTTTTTTATTTGCACAGTTTGTCTTCCTTTGCACACTGGCGGCTTGTCAGCCTTTGTCAGTTTTTTATAAACTCTATTGTATTTCCTTCTCCCTGTAAATTCCTGCAAGAAAACAAACCTCAAGGCAGAACATGGCATCAAAATCCTGTTTATCATCGCTGACACATGTCCAAAAATTTGTTGTTTTGCGGCAGCAACAATGCAATATATTAAATATACTCTCAATTCCAGTGAGAAACATATGTAAATAAAATTGGCTAAGCAAGAAAAGAGAGCCAAGTTAGTGAGGGAGTGTCCATGGGTTCATTGCCAGTTGAGAAATTTGATGGTAGAGGGGAACGAGCTGTTCCTAAAATGCTTAGGTATATATATCTAAGATGAGAGAGAGATAGAGCGAGAGAGAGAGAGAGAGAGAGCAAGAGAGCGAGAGAGAGATTAACATATACCTACTTGGATAATAAATTTAATTTATTATCTAATTTATTAACTCTCTCCTCTTTCAGCTTTACTCCACACAAGGCCTGACCCTCGCCAAGACAGCAATGCTCTGAAGTCAAAAGTCAAAGGGAAGTGAAGGTGGACAGAGCCTTCAGAGTCAATTTATTATCGAAGCACGTATATGTCACCATATACTAACCTGGGATTCACTTTCTTGTAGGCATTCAGGGTAGAACAAAGGATTACAATAGCCTCAATGAAAAACTACACTGACAAAAGAAATAAACTATGCCAATTAAAGAATATATGATACAGTCCATACAGTAAAAAGTATTCACTCTCCTTGGAGGTTTTCAAGTTTTATTGTTTTACAGCACAGAATTAGAGCGGATCTAATTTGGCTTTTTTTTAAACACTGATCAACAGAGAAAAAGACTCATGTCAAATTGAAAGCAGATATCTAGAAAGTGATCTAACTTAATTACAAATATAAAACACAAAATAATTGATTACATAAATATTCACCCCCCCCCCCTTTATTCTGACACCAAATTGTCACTGGTGCAGCCAATTAGTTGTAGAAGTCACATAATTAGTTAAATGGAGATCATCGTGTACAGTCAAGGTGTTTGAATTGATTATAGTAAAAATACATCTGTATTTGGAAGGTCTAACTGCTAGTGAGTCAGAATCCTGGCAAAAACTACAGCATGAACACAAACTCTGTAAAAAAGTTATTGAAAAGCACAAGTCAGGAGATGGATACAGGAAAATTTCCAAGTCACTGAATATCCTTGTACAGTTCAGTCAATCAGCAAGAAATGGAAGGAATATGGCACAGCTGTGAATCTGCCTAGAGCAGGCCATCCTCAAAACCAGAGTGATCGTGCAAGAAGGGGACGAGTGAGGGAGGCCACCAAGAGACCTATGACAACTCTGGAGGAGTGACAAGCTTCAGTGGCTGAGATGGGAGAGACTGCACATACAACAACTGTTGCCCGGGTGCTTCACCAGTCACAGTTTTATGGGAGAGTGGCAAAGAGAAAGCCACTGTTGAAAAAACTCACATGAAATCTCAGCTAGAGTTTGTCAGAAGGCATGTGGGAGACTCTGAAGTCAGCTGGAAAAAGGTTTTATGGTCTGATGAAACCAAAATGACCCCAAGCACAAAGCCAAAGCTACACAGGAGTGGCTTAAAAACAACAAAGTTAATGTCCTGGAGTGGCCAAGTCAGAGCCCAGACCTCAATCCGATTGAGAATTTGTGGCTGGACTTGAAAAGGACTGTTCACTTACAATCCCCATGCAATCTGACAGAGCTTGAGCTGTTTTGCAAAGAAGAATGGGGGGAAATTGCAATGTCCAGATGTGCAAAGCTGATAGAGACCGATCCACACAGACTCAAAGCTGTAATTGCTGTCAAAGGTGCATCTACTAAATACTGACTTGAAGGGGGTGAATATTTATGCAATCAATTATTATGCATTTTATATTTGTAATTAATTTAGATCATTTTGTAGAGTTCTGTTTTCACTTTGACATGAAAGTCCTTTCATGTTGATCAGTGTCAAAAAAGCCAAATTAAATCCACTGTGATTGAATGTTGTAAAACAATAAACCATGAAAACTTCCAGGAGGGGTGAATACCTTTTGCAGGCACTGTATGTCAATAAAAAATATTGAGAAGATGAGTTGTCAAGTCCTTGAAAGTGAGTCCATAGGTTGTGGAGTCAGTTTAGGGTTGAGATGGGGGAAGTCATCCACGCTGGTTCACCTAGTTGCCCAGTGAGATACCACGGCCTAGGTCTTGGAACTTATTGATTAGTTTGGAAAGGATGATAGTGTTAAATCTGAGCTGTAGTCAGTGAAGATGCACCTTCATTGTCCAAATGTTCCAGAGCTGTGTGAAGTGCCTGTGAAATGGCATCTGATGCTGACCTATTGTGACAGTAGGCAAATTCTTAGATTTGCAGACCCTCCGGGCTCTGAGCTCCCTCTTTGCTACAGCTTTTACTCTCCGTGGCCAGTCGGCAGGAAGGAATCCACATGTTTTATTCATAAAACAAACAAACACGCAGTTCCTTCATGTGCCATTGGGCAGAGAGCACTTGCCGGAGCACGGAAGCATCCTGTAACGAGGCGGCTCTCCGGGGAAAATCTATCAGCTGCTCGTGTGCAAGTTGTAGAGCATCTCCCTCTCTCACAGATACACACACACACACACACACACACACACACACACACACACACACACACACACACACACACACACACACACACACACACACACACACACACACACACACACACACACACACACAGAGTCAGAAGCAATCACATTCAGTCTAACAGAGGTCCGGACTGAAATCTCTCACCACCCCATCTCTGTAACCCTCTTCAGCCCCTACATCGATTCCTGTCTCTGGGCCTCTACGCCACTCCCTGTACCTCTCTGGCTCCTATGCCCCTCACTATCTCTGTAACCTCCTCCTGCCCTTACACCCCAACCCAACCCACCCTTCTCACATTCCAGCCTCGTTTCTGTCGTTCTGCCACTTGCCTTGAGCTTCCCAGATTCTGAGCTCTGGAATTTCCTCCGACTCCCTGATCTTCTCCCCCCACTCCTCAGCAAACCTCACCGCAGGGATTTACTTCACCGGAGCCTCCAAGGGGGAGAATATGTTGCCCCAGGCTGGATATGAGCTCAATAGAGAGCTGGGTGATGGGTCCCACCACATGAAGGCACTTGCGACTGAGCAAGTGACCAGCTCGTGCTGAAGCAGAGTTCAGCCAACAGGCAGTCGTGCAGATTAAGGGGTCCGATAAAAGATGAACTCGAGTGGTCCAGTGGTGGAACGCTTTACAGCACCAGCTGTAAGATCAGGGTTCAATTTCTGTGGTTTGTAAGGAGTTTGTATGTTCTCCTGTGACCGTATATGTTTCCTCTGCCTGCTCTGGTTCCCTCCTACAATCCAAGGATGTACAGGTTCGGGTTTGTAAGTTGCGGGCATGCGATGTTGCTGTCAGTAGAATGGCAACAGCACAATCTTCATGGATTTGATTTGACGCAAACAATGCCTTTCACTGTCTCTTCCCACGTACACGTGTAATCATCGAGATCTTTAACATGTACATTAAAACATACATGCGTTGCTTTGCACCAACCTCCCGGGGCCAATATAGCATGTTATGACTTCTTAACCCTAACTGGAATGTGGGAGGAAACCGGAGCCCCTGGAGGAAAACCGTGGGAGAACACACGAGCTCCTTACAGACCGCGATGGGAATTGGCTGCCACTGCAAAGAGCTACACTAACCGGTATGTGAGTGTGCAGGGAACCAGATGTGGGGCAATGGCAACAGCTTAAGGTCAGCGAGGACAGAACAAGGAGCAGGAAGGCTGTGGCATTCCCATCTGTTCTGAGAGAAGATTTATTTTTGAACCCACACACCAACATGATGTGAAATAATTTATTCAGAAAGCTGTGAGACCGGGTGAGGTCTATAGCATTTGACATCATTCCTTCAACTGTGAGTTGCTGAAAAAGACATGTCAGCTATAATTATGAGTTACAGTGTAGACAGTGTGAGACTTGTCCCCACCAGTACTGTACCCCGGTATTACACAGTGACAGACCCGTCCCCACCGGTACCGTACCCCGGTTTTATACAGTGACAGACCCGTCCCCACCGGTACCGTACCCCGGTTTTATACAGTGACAGACCCGTCCCCACCGGTACCGTACCCCGGTGTTATACAGTGACAGACCCGTCCCCACCAGTACTGTACCCCGGTATTACACAGTGACAGACCCGTCCCCACCGGTACCGTACCCCGGTTTTATACAGTGACAGACCCGTCCCCACCGGTACCGTACCCCGGTGTTATACAGTGACAGACCCGTCCCCACCAGTACTGTACCCCGGTATTACACAGTGACAGATCCGTCCCCACCAGTACTGTACCCCGGTGTTACACAGTGACAGACCCGTCCCCACCGGTACCATACCCCGGTTTTATACAGTGACAGACCCGTCCCCACCGGTACCGTACCCCGGTGTTACACAGTGACAGACCCGTCCCCACCGGTACCGTACCCCGGTTTTATACAGTGACAGACCCGTCCCCACCGGTACCGTACCCCGGTGTTATACAGTGACAGACCCATCCCCACCGGTACCGTACCCCGGTGTTATACAGCGACAGATCCGTCCCCACCGGTACTGTACCCCGGTATTACACAGTGACAGACCCGTCCCCACCGGTACCGTACCCCGGTTTTATACAGTGACAGACCCATCCCCACCGGTACCGTACCCCGGTTTTATACAGTGACAGACCCATCCCCACCGGTACCGTACCCCGGTGTTATACAGTGACAGACCCATCCCCACCGGTACCGTACCCCGGTGTTATACAGCGACAGATCCGTCCCCACCGGTACTGTACCCCGGTATTACACAGTGACAGACCCGTCCCCACCGGTACCGTACCCCGGTTTTATACAGTGACAGACCCATCCCCACCGGTACCGTACCCCGGTGTTATACAGCGACAGATCCGTCCCCACCGGTACTGTACCCCGGTATTACACAGTGACAGACCCGTCCCCACCGGTACCGTACCACGGTGTTACACAGTGACAGACCCGTCCCCACCGGTACCGTACCCCAGTATTATACAGTGACAGACCCGTCCCCACCGGTACCGTACCCCGGTGTTATACAGTGACAGACCCGTCCCCACCGGTACTGTACCCCGGTGTTACACAGTGACAGACCCGTCCCCACCGGTACCGTACCCTGGTGTTATACAGCGACAGACCCATCCCCACCAGTACTGTACCCTTGGCTCTACTGTGACTATCCTATCTCCACCGTTAATGTACCCTGGTGTTGTACAATGATAGACTCTCCCCATCTCTTCTATATAAGTCTTTATGATCAAATGTTCCCATGTCTCTCTCTCTCTATAGTGCCATTATTACCTCTGGTGTATGTGTCAGTCCTGGCTTTGCCGACCACTGTTTGTTTTGCTCACCCTCCACCCAGAAGTATAAGATGAGCCTTGCCCTCAGTTCCATTAAATGTCTTCTTTCAGTTGCCCACAGGTGGTGCTGTTTCAAAAGGCTGAATTCTCAACATAGCGTGTTTGCAAGGATTTGCAATAATCTTTCCCTGTACAAGTGAAGCCTCAGGGGAGGAGTAATTTTAGTCCCAGAGCTCAGAACTCTGGGGCAGGCTTGTGCGTTTCCCTAGAAACGGTAGGCCAAGAAGCCTACTACCAACACGCGTTCCAATGCCTGATCAATCTTTCCAACTTTATTTGGGACCCTTTCGGCAAGGATCCCCTTTCAGGAGATTCTGCATGGGCCTGTTTTGGGGCCTTTGCTCACGGAAGGAAAGAACTGTGTCTAATTTCCCTTGCACTGTTTACTGCTTAATCAGGCATTTGTCACCATCGATAGTCACACCCCAGTGGCTTTCCATGAAGAGATTTATACATTTTCCAACACACTGAATCTCTAATTATATCCCAGAGATGTCAAAATGGTTAATGGTACCAGTCATTGGAATAAATCCAGCGATAAATGATTAGGAACCTACTAGGCCGAAGAAGCCTTACTCTATTTTTAAAGTCATCCATATAATCCGTCAGTCCTGACAGGAACATTCTTGGTTGTCTGTTGATCTCAGTTATACTGCCTGCTGCCCCTCTGCTTCCATGGAAACGGATTCAATTACCGAATTCCCATTGGGCCGCGTAGAAGCCGAAACTCTTCTGCTTCCAGGTGCTAATTCGAATGGAGAACTGCTTCCCATTCTGCATTGAGCTACGGCCGTTTCTGGTTTACCGAATCTGCCCAGAGTTTTCACCTTCCCTCTCTGTCTCTGTAAACGCCTCTCGACCCTAAACTCTTCCCCGTCTCTAACTCCATCTGGCTTCTACACATTTCCACTCTCTGTGACACCCTCCCTCCCAAACACCGTCACCCATCTATATAACAACCTTCAGCTCCTACACCCCTCCCCATCTCCGTAATGCTATCAGGCCCCTCCAACCACCCTGTCTCTGTAACTCCTTCTAGTCCCTACACCATTCCCAATCTCTCTAACCCCCTCTGGCCCCTACACTCCACCCCATCTCTATACTCCCTCTGGCCCCTACACCCCTTCCCGTCTCTATACTCCCTCTGGCCCCTACACCCCTCCCTGTCTCTAACTCCCTCTAGCCCCTACACCCCTTCCTGTCTCTATACTCCCTCTGGCCCCTACACCCCTCCCCATCTCTAACTCCCTCTAGCCTCTACACCCCTCCCCGTCTCTATACTCCCTCTGGCCCCTACACTACACCCCTCCCTGTCTCTGTTACCTATGGCTTGCCCCTCCACATTTCTGTAACGCCCTTGGTCCCTATACCTCTCCCAGTCTCTATAAACCCCTCTGGCCCCTAATCCATTCTGTCAGGGTGACCCCCTGCCATCTCCATAAACTGCCTACCCTTCTCTACAGTCCTTCCGACCTCCCTGACTGCCTTTCTCCCCTGCACTCCTCTTTATCAACATGACGTCCTCCTGCCCCTATACTCCTCCCTGTCTCCGTGATCCCTTCTGGCCTCTTAGCTGTTGACTGTCCAGAATTTGCACACATTCTCCCTTTGAGATTAAACTCAAGGTACACGGTCATTTATTCAAAAAAAAATTCCACATTGAGAATGGTTGACCTGAGAGTTGGTTTAGGATCGGCTCCAGGTGAAAGGCTGAAGGTCAATCAGTGACCAATGGCTGATGAGATTTGTTGATGGAAAGTATGTCCTTTCTCCCATGAATGGAAGATGGATTAGCACCATCCAGATCTACAGACTTGGTCAAGGTGCTGGAACGTCATCCAGACAATCTCATTGACCCTTGAAGAGTCTGCTGAAGTGGGGATTCATCAACATTACCTCAAACGTGTTGAGGTCAGGAGGGTTCAGAGCTTCAAGTTCCTGGGGTGTGAACTTCACCAACAGCCTGTCCTGGTCCAACCTTGTGGACACTGTGACCAAGAAATCTCACCAATTCCTCTACTTCTTCAGGAGGCTAAGAAAATCCAACATGTCCCCGTTGACCTTTGCCAATTTTTACAGATTCACCACAGGAACCACAGGTACAGCAACTTGTGGCCACAAGAAACGGCAGAGAGTTGTGGACACGGAAACCAGCCTCCCCTCCATGGACTGCCTCAGTAAAACAGAATCAAAGGCCCCACCCACCAGGCATTCTCTCTTCTCATCCCTCCCATCAGGCAGAAGGTACAAAATCCTGAAAGCTTGCACCACCAGGATCAAGGACAGCATTTACACTGCTGTTACAACCAGAACCAGAATCAGGTTTAATATCACTGGCATATGTTGTGGAATTTGTTAACTTTGTGGCAGTAATACAATGCCATACATGATAATATATGAACAAACTGTGGATTACAGTATGAATATATATATTCAATGGTTAAATTAAGATTCAAAGTGCATTTATTATAATCACATATATAAATTCAACAACCTTCAGATTTGTTCGTTAACAGGCAGTCGCAAAGCAAAGAACCCAGACGAACCCAGTAATAAAAAGGACCAGCTCACAGTGCCCAGAGAGAGAGAGAGAGAAATAACACTAATCACGCAAACAACAGAAGCAAGCAACAACAATGGCATTCCGAACCAAACTGAGCCCTTAGATCCAAATTCCCCGGAGCAGCCCGGAGTAGGCCCAAAGTCTCGGTATTCAGTTTGTCATATTGGTGGGGCAAATCGCTGCAACGCTCACAGACACGAAGCACAGCAGCCGGGGCAGCCTCACAGCTTTAACGTGTGGAGAGAGGGGACCCCAGGACTATCTGCACTAGGAAATAGCGCACACTAGGAACCAGGCCCCTGCCACAGCGAATTGCTCCGGGCCTTGATTTTGCTGCCGGAGAAGCCATTCTCAACCTCTCCAAGTTGTCTCAGTGCCCAGAGTGATCCAGCCTCACACAACTCTGGACACCCAGCCTTTCCAGTCAACCGGCGTTTAGATTGTCCAAAAGGCATATAGTACCTCACATTAGGACCTGGGTCTTGCTGTGGCGAATCATTCCGGGCCTAGAGCTCGCTGCCCAGCGATTCACTTTGGACCGGGATTTAGCTGCTGACAAAGCCGCTCTCGACCTCACCAAATCGGCTCGGCGCTTAGAGCCACACCCACCCTTGCACCCGGGTATGCTGGAAGGGCATTGGAACTCCTCCATCCCACCTTCTCCCCTACAAATCGTCCACTCCAATCAGCACGGCTCCAAGTCCAAGTGGATCGATTTTACAGCACGCAGCAGGGCACATCTCTCGAGTTTGCTTTCCTGTCACTCGCCTTTCATTGCCACGATTTACTCCCAAAGAGTATGATCAGAGATGATTTTAAATCGAATTCATTTGCTTTCAAACTGCCAGTAAGCTGTCGCACATCTTTGGTAGCGCCATCTTAAATAAGTCGTGCAAAAATAAAAATTAAAAGCACAGTGAGGTGGTGTTCACGGGTTCAATGGCCATTCAGAAATCGGATGGCAGAGGGGAAGAAGCTGTTCCTGAGTCATTGAGTGTGTGCTTTCAGGCATCTGCACCTCCCTCCTGGGTGGTGGGGGTCCTTGATGATGGACGCTGCCTTTCTTAGACTTTGCTCCTTGAAGATATCTTGGATACTACAGAAGCTAGTGGCCACGATGGAGCTGATTAATTTTACAGTTCTTTGCAGCTTACTTTGATCCTGTGCAGTAGCCCCCCGCCCCCCCCCCCCCCGATACCAGACGGTGATGCAGCTGGTTAGAATGCTCTCCATAGTACATCTGTAGAAACAGACTATTCCAAAGTCCCTAGTACAACAAGATGGACGCTTGACCTCACAATCTACTTCCTGCAATAAGCTTTCTCTGTAGCTGTAACACTTTATTCTGCATTCTATTACTGTTTTGCGCTCCTTTCCACGATGTACTGATGCAATGAAATGATGTGTTTGGATGGCACGCAAAACAATGTTTTCCACTGTGACGTCAGTACGTGTGACAATAATAAACGAATTCCCCAATCCCCATTGGGGAAATTCCTGTCGCTGCCCAAAACAGTGTCACCAATACTCCAAGACGCAAAACTCACATACCGTTCGACTTTCAGCCACCGATATCGATTTTGGGAGTTCATTAGCATGAACCTCCTGAGAAAGGAAACGCACCTTCCTTACGATTGCAGTCTCACACGACATTAGGACGCGGGAGGGAACTGGAGCACCTCAGGGAAACCCACATGGTCACAGGGAGTACACGTGCAAACTTCACGCACACAGTGCCGGAGGCTGTGATCCAATCCGGAATACTGTGTTCGGTTCTGGTTGCCTCATTATAGGAAGGATGAGGAAGCTTCGGAGAGAGTGCAGAGGAGATTCACCTGGATTGGAGAGCATGTCTTATGAGGTTAGGCTGAGTGAGGTAGGGCTCTTGTCTTTGGAGTGAAGGGGGATGAGAGGTGACTGGATAGAGCAGTACAAGATGGTGAGGCATTGATAGAGCGGACCGCCAGAGATGGTGGCAGTGGCCTGAACGAGAGGACATACTTCTAAGGTGAGCGGAGTAAGGTTTAGAGGGGATGTCAGAGATAGGTGTTTTACATGGAGAGGGGCGGATGCAGGGTTGTTGGACATTTAAGAGACCCTTATATAGGCACAAGGATGAAAGAAAAGTGAGGGTTATGAGAGATTAGATTGATTGTGGATCAGTTGAAAAGGTTGGGATAACATTGTGGGCCATATGCTGTTCTATATTCTATGATTACATCCATGATTTGGGCCAAGACGTTAACACCCACGAGTTTAAAGCTGCCGACACTCTCCACTGCCAACCCTTCAATATAGACTGGTAAATGTTCCCACCCTCCTCCCCCCTTCCTGAAGCCAGCAACTGGCTCTTTCGCTTTGCGAGAGGTTGACGTTGCAGCACCACCCAGCCAGGTATTCTGCCTCACCGTTGGCATTCCTCTCCAGAGGGCACGAATGGAGAGGTAAGGGGTATCCTGCTGAGGCTCTGCAGACTGCATTTGGAATATTTGGGTCCTTGTACCTGAGCAAGGACGTGCTGGTCCTGGAGAGATAGTGAAGGACCCCTCCCATCTGGGCATTCTCTCAACCCTCCCCTCCCTCTGGGTGGAAGATACCACCAGGATCAAAGACACTCCTACTCTACTGTAATAAGACTACTGAACGGTTCCCTGGTACAACGAAGTGGTACTCTGTACATTGATTTCGCCAACTTCCACTAATTTCTCCCCCTCCCTCCTCCTCTCTTTTTCCATTCCCCCGCCCCGTCTGGTTTCTCTCTCACCCCTTCTTCTCTCCTCACCTGCCCATCACCTCCCTCTGGTTCCCCTCCTTCTTCCCTTCCTCTCCTATCGGATTCCTTCTTCTCCAGCCTCTTACCTCTTCCACTTATCACCCCTCCCCACCCATCCACTTCCCCCCTCACCTGGCAGCTTCTACTCCTCCCCCTCCCCCAACTTCTTAATCTGACTTCTTCCCTCTTCCTTTCCAGTACTGAGGAAGGGTCCTGGCCCAAAACATGGACTGTTTATTCTCCTCCATAGATGCTGGCTGACCAGCTGAGCATTTTGTGTGCACTCCTCAAGATGGACTCTGCCTCATCATAGCTCTTACACTTTATTCTCTGCCGATACTGCATCTTCTCTGGAACTGGGTCACTAACTTGCTCTGCCCTGTCCTACCTCAATGCACTGCTGTGACGGCATGGTTCTCACTGGACCTCAGTGGGTGTGAAAAACAGTCTACCAATTTACCTACCTCATTCAGCTTCCACTGCCTTTGGGCAATCGTCTGTTTGTTGCTTACGTGCCATGCCGTATGACGTGGGTGATCATGTCTTGAGCATGACTGCTCCTGGCAAATTTTTCTACAGAAGTGTTCTGCCATTCATTGCCATCCTCTGGGCAGTGTCTTCACAAGTCGGATGACTCCAGCCGTTATCGATTGACTGCCTGGCGTCAGTAGTCACATAACCAGGAATTGTGAGACGCATCGACTGCTTATACGACCATCCCATGACTTCACGTGACCTTGACTGGGGGGTGGGGAGGAGGGGGAGTTCTGAGCAGGGGTTACATCTTGCCCAAGGGTGACCTGCAGGCTAGCGGGGGGAAGGAGCTTCTGACACCTCCCTTGGTAGAGACGTATCTCCACCCTGCCAGTCACTTTGGGGAACTGAGTTCCAAATATTTGGCAAACAGGAAAAACATCTAATTTCTGACTTAATGTGGCCTCACCCTATCATTTTTAAACAGCAATGCCCCCCCCCCCAGTTTTAGATTTACAGGGGAAACGCCCAGCCCTCATGATCTTCAGTCTGTCCCCTCTGACTGCCCGAAACCCCCAGCGGTTAACTCAGACGGTTCTGCTTTTGTGAGGGATTAAGGATGAGCTGTGACAGTTACATGGATTAGAAACTTGCTGTGGTGCGGTGCAATAAACAACAATCTTCAACAAGAATAAAGAATTATATGCAAATATTGAATAAATGTGCAAAAATACACAAATACCAGCATGTATTTACAATGCATTAGAAAAGTGGTTTAAAATGTCTACAGGGCAGTGCATTGACAGGTAATACACCCTGCGGCCACTTTGTTGGATACCCCCTGTACCTAATAAAGTGGCCACCGAGTGTACGTTCATGGTTTTCTGCTGCTGTAGCTCGACCACTCCAATGTTCGACACGTTGTGCATTCAGAGATACTCCTCTGCGTACTGTTGTTGTAACACATTGCTATTTAAGTTACTGTCAGCTTGAACCAGTCTGGCCATTCTCCTCTGACCTCTCTGAGTAACAAAGCGATTTCACCCACAGAACTGTCGCTCACCGGACGATTTTTGTTTCTCACACCATTCTCTGTAAACACTAGAGACTGCTGTGTGTGAAAATCCTAGGAGATCAGCAGTTTCTGAGATACTCAAACCACCCCATCTGGCACCAACAATCATTCCATGGTCAAAGTCACTAAGATCACATTTCTTCCCCATTCTGATGTTTGGTCTGAATGGCAACTGAACCTCTGACTATATCTGCATGCTTTCGTGCACTGACGTTATCAAATCTGGACAATTTTGAGCTGCCTCTGTGTTGGAGGCGGAGGTTAAAAGCAAGAGGGGATTTGAGGGATAAATTTGAAAAGCATGCCCCTCGAATCCCCTGTTACCTTAATCCTGTGCCCCCTAGCTTTAGCCCCCCCCTACTCTGGGGCAAAGGCTGCGACCGTCCACATTGTATACACCCCTCCTAGTTTTACAGGCCTCTAACAGGTCACCCCTCAGCCTCGCCCGCCCTCAGGACAAACAATCTCGAGCCAGTGAAGTCTCTCCGAATAACCTCAGCTATCAGTAAGGCTGTCTTGATCTCGACGATTGCAGTACAGTCATGCACCACACGATAACTGCTGCTATTTATTTCTCTGCCCAGCTCTCCATGAGACAGAATTCCCCAGCCAAATGAATCCCACTGACTGGGTCAGGAATCCGAGCGTCAAGTCGCTAACTGCACCAGACACCACATCAATACAGCAGACACAGGCACACTCACATGCACACAGAGAGAAACACACACACACACACAGAGACACACACTCACACCCACACACACAAACACACACTCACACACATAGACACACTCACACACACACACACACACACAGAGACACTCACACACACAGACACAGACACACACAGAGACACATAGAGACACACACTCACAGACACACACACAGACACACATACAGAGACACACACCCACACACACAGACACACACACACACACAGACACAGACACACTCACACAGTGTAATAGTGAACCCTATTGTACACCCATTGCCAGTGAACATTTGCACCTTACGTCTACCTGTACGTTTTACACTTCTTTCTGCGTTCTGCCATTGTTTTACCCTGTTCTACTGTGTAATGATCTGGTTTGTATGAACAGTATCAGAATCAGGTTTAATATCACTGGCTTATACCATGAAATTTGTTAAATTTGCAGCAGCAGTACAATGCAATACATGATAATAGAGGGATAAAAGTGAATTACAGTATGAATTAAATAAGTAGTGCAAAAATAGAAATAAAAAGCAGTGAGGAGGTGGTGTTCATGGGTTCAACGTCCATTCAGAAATCTGCTGGCAGAGGAGAAGAAGCTGTTCCTGAATCACTGAGCGTGTGCCTTCAGGATCCTGTACCTCCTGCAGTGAGAACAGGAGTGTCCTGGGTGAAGGGGATCCTTAACGACGGACGTCACCTTCTTGAGATATTGCTCCTTGAAAATGTCCTGGATATTATGGAGCCTCGTACCCATGACAGAGCTGACAGAGTTTATAACTCTCTGCAGCTTGTTTTGAACAGTATGCACAAGCTTTTCACTGTATCTTGCTACCTGTGACAAGAGTAAAACAATTTACAAATCTATCAAGGATATCTCACATCATCTTTCTGCCCACCTGATTTCTTTAAGCGTATACCTACATCCTTTAGTCTTCTCAAGGAATGTGCTTGAACCCAGCTGTCTACAACCAGCATACACCTTTTTTCCTGACCAGAGACTCAATATAAACCACTTCCATTATCAATTTCCATTATCAACAGTGAAGTCCTGAAACATCAACATTACGCACGTGCCATTCGACCAGAAACATCCTGGCCCTAAGCTTTCCACATCTCATGTCCAAAAGCCCCCACCTATTTTCCATACTCCCTGCCTCTCCCAACCAGACTTTGCAAGTTCCTGTTTCAGTTTGGGATTAGACCATAAGATAGAGGAGCAGAAGAAGGCCACTTGGCCCATCGAGTCTGCTCCATCATTTCATCATGGCTGATCCATTTCCCTCTCAGACCCAATCTCCTGCCTTCTCAGGTAACCCTTCATTCCCTGACTAATCAAATATCTATTAACATCTGCCTTAAATATCCCCAATGACTTGGCCTCCACAGCCACCTCTGGCAATGAATTCCACAGATTCACCACTCCTGGCTAAAGAGACTCCTCATCATCTCCGTTCTAAGTGGATGTTCCTCTATTCTGAGGCTGTGCCCTCTAGTCCCAGACTCATACACTGTAGGAAACATCCTCTCCACATCCACTCTATCAAGGTCTTTCAATATTCGACAAGCTTCAATGAGAATCCCCTCATTCTTCTGAATTCCAGTGATACAGGCCCAGAAACATCAAAAGCTTTTTAAGCCTTTCAATCTTAGAATCTCCTTTGAACCCTCTCCAACATCAGCATATCCTTTCATAGATAAGGGGCCCAAAACTGCTCACGCTGCCCTGTGAGGCCTCACCAGTGCCTTATAAAACCTCAACATTACATCCTTGATTTTATGCTCTAGTCTTCTCGAAATGAATGCTAACATTGCATTTGTCTTCCTCACCGCTGACTGAAACCTGAAAATTACCCTATAGGGAATCCTGCATGTGTACTCCACATCCCTTTGCAGCTCAGAGTTTTGAATTTTCTCTCTATTTAGAAAATAGCCTACACTTTTATTTCTTCTACCAAAGTGCATGACCATACACTTCCCGACACTGTATTCCTTTGCCCATTTTCCTAATCTGTCTGTCCTACTGTAGCCTCCCTGCTTCCTCAAAACTACCTGCCCCTCCACCTATTTTCCTATCGTCCACAAAGCCATCAATTCTTTCATCCAAATCATTGACATATAACGTTAAAAAAAAATCGGTCCCAATACAGACCCCTGTGGAACACCACTAGTCACCAGCAGCCAGTCAGAAAGCGCTCCCTTTATTCCCTCTCTTTGCCTCCTGCCAGTCAGCCAGGCTAGAATCTTCCCTGTAATACTCCAGCCATTGCTGCTCTTCCGTCATCCCTCTAGTGTCCCCTTCCAATCAACTTTGGCCAACTCCTCTCTCATGCCTCTGTAATTCCCTTTACTCCACTGTAAACATAAAAACATAGAAAACCTACAACAGAATACAGGCCCTTCGTTCCACAAAGTTGTGCTGAACATGTCCCAACCTTAGAAATTACCAGGGTTACCCATAGCCCTCTATTTTTCTAAGCTCCATGTGCGGAGTCTCTTAAAAGACCCTATCATATCCGCCTCCACCACCGTTGCCGGCAGTCCATTCCACGCACTCACCACTCTCTGCGTAAAAAACTTACCCCTGACATCTCCTCTGTACCTACTTCCAAGCACCTTAAACCTGTGCCCTCTCATGCTAGCCATTTCAGCCCTGGGGAAAAAGCCTCTGACTATCCACACGATCAATGCCTCTCATTATCTTATACACCTCTATCAGGTCACCCCTCATCCTCCGTCGCTCCAAGGAGAAAAGGCTGAGTTCACTCAACCTATTCTCATAAGGCATGCTCCCCAATCCAGGCAACATCCTTGTAAATCACCTCTGCACCCTCTCTATGGCTTCCACATCCTTCCTGTCATGAGGTGACTAGAACTGAGCACAATACTCCAAGTGGGGTCTGACCAGGGTCCTATATAGCTGCAACACTACCTAAATTCATTTCCACGAGTGATGAAGGCCAATACACCGTACGCCTTCTTAACCGCAGCTGCTTTGAGTGTCCTATGGACTCGGACCCCAAGATCCCTCTGATCCTCCACACTGCCTTACCACTAATACTATTTTCTGCCATCATATTTGACCTACAATATTTGACCTCACACTTATTTGGGTTGAACTCCATCTGCCACTTCTCAGCCCAGTTTTGTATCCTATCAATGTCCCTCTGTAACCTCTGACAGCCTTCCACACTATCCACAACACCTCCAACCTTTGTGTCATCAGCAAACTTGCTAACCCATCCCTCCACTTCCTCGTCTGGGTCATTTATAAGAATCACGAAGAGTAAGGGTCCCAGTATTACAGTATCTGTAATACTGGTACATCTCACATCAGCATCTTCTTCTCAAATTGCAGGGTAAATTCTATCATATTATGACCACTGACCCCTAAGAGTTCCTTTACCTTAAGCTCTGTAATCAATTCCAGTTCATTGTACACCACCCAATCCACAATAGCTGAATCCCTAGTGGGCTCAACTACAAGCTACTCTGAAAAGCCCTCTTGTAGGCATTCTACAAATTCCCCCTCTTGGGATCCAACACATATCTGATTTTCCCAATCTACCTGCATTTGAAATCCCCCATGACTATTGTAATTTTGCCTGTTTGACATGAATTTTCTGTCTCTCGATGTAATCTGTAGCCCACGTCTTTGCTACTGTTCCGATGTCTGTCTACTCCCATCAGGGCCTTTTGTGATCCTGTGCTTTGGAGCCTCCATAGCGGGCAGTGATGGAAGCAGTCAAAATGCTCTCACCTGTATAGATGTAGAAATTTGCTACAATCTTTGGTGAAATACCGAATCTCCTCAAAATTCCTAATGAGTGTAGCTTCTTCATAAATGCATTAATGTGTTGGGCCCAGGATTGATCCCCTGAGATGCATATGCTCCAAGATTTTGAAGCTGTTCACCATTTCCACTGCTGACCCCACCCCATCAAAGAGGGGGGTCACCTTTAGATATAACTGTAGGGGTCTCAGTACCAGTAACAGAGGTGTTAACTGATCAGGCCAACAAAATGGCTTCTCTGTAATGTTACATAATGCTGTAATGGGTTTCTGTAGCTGGAATGTTTGGGTTATAACTGTAGGCAAGGGGGGAACTAACCAATGGAGAATTGTTATGCTATCTTGTATGTGTAAGCTGAACGGGAACTCATGGTCTTTTTCGGGAGGTGAGCGAGGAGGATGGACGTGTGAGGAGCGGACAGCGGTTCCAGGGCAGTGGATACTGGACATGGGTGGTTCGGACAGTGGCTGAAGGCTCATTGTGGATGGAACTGGAGGTGTGAGCTCCAACGTATTAAAATATGTGCACAAACGGATAAATTTACTGATTTGGCCCCTTCAGGTTATCTGTTTCTACTAACCCATCACTAAGAAATAACTATAAAGTTGTAATTATTTACTTGTTTTTGGGTATTGTCTGATATTTGTATTGTGAGCATGTACTGGGGGGGCATTACACTGTATTTACACTTAAGTATCGCACTATTGGCAGGGCAACGGCGGTTCACCCTAAGCGAACGGGAGTAAATTGGGGGCACAGACGTTACATAACTATTTTGAATTTAACAGAGTTATGGTCAATTGTTTTTGGCCTAAACATGGGCGGTAAGGGGTTGGCATACAGGATTGAAGTAGAACAGCTGGTACACAATACCAACTTCACCCTCAACACCAACAAAACCATTGACATAATCGTTGACTTCAGAAAGGAGCACAGTTAGAAAACCATGTGCCAGTTCACATTGCTGGGTCAGATGCAGAGAGGGGAGCAGTTTTAAGTTCCTGGGTGTTAACATCTGGGATGACCTGTCCTGGGCCCAGCACATAGATGCAATCATGAAGGCACGCCAGTGTCTTTGCTTTCGTAGAAGTCTAAGGAGTTTTGGCTTGTCACCAAACACTCCAACAACCTTCTACAGACGGACTATTGAATGCATCCTGACAGGTTGCATCACGACCTGGGGTGCCGAAGAGGACAGAGGACACAGTCCAGTCCGTCGCAGGCACAGCCCTCCCTACCACTGACAACACTCACAGGAGGCACTGCCTCAAGAAGGCAGCTCTGGGTCTGTACTCGCTGGAGTTCAGAACGGTGAAGGGAGATCTCACTGAAACCTATTGAAAGGGCTAGATAGAGTGGACAGGGAGAGGACATTTCCAATAGTGGGGGAAGTCTAGGACCAGAGGGTACAACCTCAAAATAGAAGAACATCCCTTTAGAACAGAGATGAGGAAGAATTTCTTTAACCGGGGGTGGTGAATCTGTGGAATTCATTGGCACAGACAGCTATGGTGGCCCAGTCATTGGTCATAGTTAAAGTGGAGATTGATAGGTTCTTCATTAGTGAGGGCATCGAAGATTATGGGGAGAAAGCTGGAGAATGGGATTGAGAGGGACAATAAATCAGCCATGATCAAGTGGCAGAGCAGACTCAATGGGCTGAATGGCCTAATTCTGGTCCTATGTCTCATGCCTTTTGGATCACCACCATCCACGCCACACCATCTTCTTGCTGCTCACACCACGCAGGAGGTACAGAAGCCTCAAGTTCCACACCTCCAGGTTCAGAAACAGCGACTTCCCTTCAACATTCAATACTTAAACTGACCTACACAAACATAATCACTGCCTGAGCAACAAAACACCTCTGGCACTGCTGTGGACGTCCCTGATTGCGTGGTTGCTGCCTGCACAGGCATTTTGCTCCAATGTCATGTGTTTGAAGTTTGAAGGCTTCCACCCCTCTCCCCCGCAAGGACAGCTACAAACTGCCTGCAAAAACTTTCTTGGAAACATTTGATCACTTTTAATATCTTAGCACAATGGAAGTCCAACTTGCCCAGAGTTCATAGAAAGATGTGATTTGTTAGTTCACACTTGTCTGATCTTTCTCTACAAGGGAGCCATATGTGAGATCACATCAGGTAGCTGCAACATTGCAGAGGGAGGTTCACTCTGTGTCTGACCCCGGGAGTGTGTGATGGGACGGTGTGGAGGGAGTTTCACTCTGTGTCTGACCCCGGGAGTGTGTGATGGGACGGTGTGGAGGGAGTTTCACTCTGTGTCTGACCCCGGGAGTGTGTGATGGGACGGTGTGGAGGGAGATTCACTCTGTGTCTGTCCCCGGGAGTGTGTGATGGGACGGTGTGGAGGGAGATTCACTCTGTGTCTGACCCCGGGAGTGTGTGATGGGACGGTGTGGAGGGAGTTTCACTCCGTGTCTTACCCCGGGAGTGTGTGATGGGACGGTGTGGAGGGAGTTTCACTCTGTGTCTGACCCCGGGAGTGTGTGATGGGACGGTGTAGAGGTAGTTTCACTCTGTGTCTGACCCCGGGAATGTGTGATGGGACAGTGTGGAGGGAGCTTCACTGTGTCTGACCCCGGGAGTGTGTGATGGGATGGTGTAGAGGGAGTTTCACTCTGTGTCTGACCCCGGGAGTATGTGATGGGACGGTGTAGAGGGAGTTTCACTCTGTGTCTGACCCCGGGAGTGTGTGATGGGACGGTGTGGAGGGAGTTTCACTCTGTGTCTGACCCCGGGAGTGTGTGATGGGACGGTGTAGAGGGAGTTTCACTCTGTGTCTGACCCCGGGAGTGTGTGATGGGACGGTGTGGAGGGAGTTTCACTCTGTGTCTGACCCCGGGAGTGTGTGATGGGACGGTGTAGAGGGAGTTTCACTCTGTGTCTGACCCCGGGAGTGTGTGATGGGACGGTGTAGAGGGAGTTTCACTCTGTGTCTGACCCCGGGGAGTGTGTGATGGGACGGTGTGGAGGGAGTTTCACTCTGTGTCTGACCCCGGGAGTGTGTGATGGGACGGTGTAGAGGGAGTTTCACTCTGTGTCTGACCCCGGGAGTGTGTGATGGGATGGTGTAGAGGGAGTTTCACTCTGTGTCCAACCCCAGGAGTGTGTGATGGGACAGTGTGGAGGGAGCTTCACTCTGTGTCTGACACCGGGAGTGTGTGATGGGACAGTGTGGAGGGAGATTCACTCTGTGTCTGACCCCGGGAATGTGTGATGGGACAGTGTGGAGGGAGCTTCACTTTGTCTGACCCCGGGAGTGTGTGATGGGATGGTGTAGAGGGAGTTTCACTCTGTGTCCGACCCCAGGAGTGTGTGATGGGACAGCGTGGAGGGAGCTTCACTCTGTGTCCGACCCCGGGAGTGTGTGATGGGACAGTGTAGAAGGAGCTTCACTCTGTGTCCGACCCCAGGAGTGTGTGATGGGATGGTGTAGAGGGAGTTTCACTCTGTGTCCAACCCCAGGAGTGTGTGATGGGACAGTGTGGAGGGAGCTTCACTCTGTGTCTGACCCCGGGAGTGTGTGATGGGACAGTGTAGAGGGAGCTTCACTCTGTGTCCGACCCCAGGAGTGTGTGATGGGACAGTGTGGAGGGAGCTTCACTCTGTGTCCGACCCCGGGAGTGTGTGATGGGACAGTGTAGAAGGAGCTTCACTCTGTGTCCGACCCCGGGAGTGTGTGATGGGACAGTGTAGAAGGAGCTTCACTCTGTGTCCGACCCCGGGAGTGTGTGATGGGATGGTGTAGAGGGAGTTTCACTCTGTGTCCGACCCCAGGAGTGTGTGATGGGACAGTGTGGAGGGAGCTTCACTCTGTGTCCGACCCCAGGAGTGTGTGATGGGACAGTGTGGAGGGAGCTTCACTCTGTGTCTGACCCCGGGAGTGTGTGATGGGACAGTGTAGAGGGAGCTTCACTCTGTGTCTGACCCCGGGAATGTGTGATGGGACGGTGTGGAGGGAGTTTCACTCTGTGTCTGACCCCGGGAGTGTGTGATGGGACGGTGTGGAGGGAGCTTCACTCTGTGTCAGACCCCGGGAGTGTGTGATGGGACGGTGTGGAGGGAGTTTCACTCTGTGTCTGACCCCGGGAGTGTGTGATGGGACGGTGTGGAGGGAGCTTCACTCTGTGTCAGACCCCGGGAGTGTGTGATGGGACGGTGTGGAGGGAGCTTCACTCTGTGTCCGACCCCGGGAGTGTGTGATGGGACAATGTAGAGGGAGTTTCACTCTGTGTCTGACCCCGGGAGTGTGTGATGGGACGGTGTAGAGGGAGTTTCACTCTGTATCTGACCCCGGGAGTGTGTGATGGGACGGTGTAGAGGGAGCTTCACTCTGTTTCTGACCCCGGGAGTGTGTGATGGGACGGTGTGGAGGGAACATCACTCTATGTAAGACCCTAGGCCATTTGGAAAATATGTGGGAACGCTTGAAGCTTCCAGAGGGACGTCATAAAGGTTGGAACAGTCCTTGAGGAAGGCCAGGCCTAAACAACTGCAGGCCCTATTCTCGCTTTACAATTAAAATAATTGGCTCGGGGAGAAGGTCTGTGATCCTACTGAGCCATCCATTATAACGTCAGGACGTTTCCCATCCACCATCCCACTTGGAGACCGGTTGCTAGGCAAACCCTAGTAACGGCAGCTCCCGAGACATGGAAAGTGCCTTTGATGGAGGAGACACACACAGTTCTCTTTCAAAAGGCGAAGAAAGTGAGAGAGACAGATTGGCCCGACATTAATTAAAGGAAGCAAAGTCAAAGGTCAAGGGCTTGGGAGCCTTGTTGGAGAGTTCTCCTTATCCGGGGTAACAGGAGCAGTATGGTGAGAGGGGAGCGTCGTGAGAGAGATGGTGAAGGGGGGGTTGCAGTGTGTCAAATCACTGAATAACCTTTGCTTGAACAGCATTGCAAGAGGGTGTTCAGCCTGTCGATCTGCTGTTTTTTTTACCCAAGTTTGCTGTACCCCACAGCTCGTTTTGCCCTTTGGTGTCAGTCTGTAACGCATTCCTGGGGTGCGTTTTACTGTAGAAGGGTGGCACGGCAGCGTAGCGGTCAGTGTAGTGCTTTTTAGCACCAGCTGTGAGACTGGGGGGGTTCAATTCCCACCACTGCCTGTAAGGAGTTTGTACGTTCTCCCCGTGACCGTGTGGGTTTCCTCCTGGTGCTCTGGTTTCCTCCCACAGTCCAAAGACACACAAGTTAGGGATAGTAGGTTCTAGGCATGATACATTGATACCAGGAGCAGGGCAACACTTGATGTCTTCTCCGAGACATCCTCAACTTATGCTGGTCATCAACACAAACGACGCATTTCACTCTCAAGTATGTTTCAATGTACATGTGACAAACGAAGTTAAGCTTCATCTTTATATATAAACCTACCAAACTCCTGGATTAGATCCCAGCCCATAACCCACTCCCAGTGATCTGTTATGCTATATATAAAACCCCGAACCGCTGGATTAGATCCCAGCCCGTATCCCACGCCTGGGGATCTGTTCCACATATACCAAACTAAGAGACAACCCTGCCATATAATTTATTTCCCTGGATGTCAAGTAATGCGATGCGTAAGTGCTGGCCATGTACCAGACTGTGAATACACGGTTGTGTTTCTCCACTGAGACTCAGGATGAGTTCTTCGCTTCAAGCTGCCGAACCGTCCCTGGGGAAAAGTCGTGCTCCTGTTTAAATTCTGCTCTTGCCTTTGCAGGGTTTCTGCTGGGGGAGCTGCAAACCGATGCAATTTCTGCTTCCTGGAGGCTTATTTTTAGATTGCAGGCAATCAGCAGTGCGAGAAGAGCTCTCCCACACGGAGCTGGAGGTGTTGCCTGTCTGTGTGGATGCCTGCCATGAGCAGCACCTCTCTGCTTTCCCTGGGAAACAAGGCCGAATGCCAGGCTAGGCCCTGTTGCCGAGGTAACAGTGGCCATCTTGCCTGAAACCTGGCAACTCTTGTATTGACTTTGACAACAGTATTGGAAGGGATTCCTTGTTTACACTCTTTCCGTCTCCTAATGCATAGTCTCGATGACAACAGGAGTCAACCTTCCGGAACTGGGAGAGGCCCAGGGCATTTGTCAAAGAAATAACACACCCAAAAACACAAGCAAGTGTTGGGTCTGAGGATGGGTTAGAGGGAGAGGAGGGAGAGGTGGAAAGGTCTGGGAAGGGATTATGGATGGTGGAAAGATGCGGGCCAAAGGCAGAAGGCTGGGAATGGACAGAATTTCCAAAGAGGTTTAGAGAAGGGAGGCCATGTCAGAGTGAGACTCTGTGGTAAAGAAGAGAGTGGAGGGCGGAGGGAGCTTCTGTGATTAAAAAGTTACAATGACCTTCTGTCCCCACTGGTACTGAACCCCGGTGTTACACTGTGACAGACCCGTCCCCTCCGGTACTGTACCCCGGTGTTATACAGTGACAGACCCATCCCCACTGGTACCGTACCCCGGTGTTATACAGTGACAGACCCGTCCCCACCGGTACCGTACCCCGGTGTTAAAACAGTGACAGACCCATCCCCACCGGTACCGTACCCCGGTGTTATACAGTGACAGACCCGTCCCCACCGGTACCGTACCCCGGTGTTATACAGTGACAGACCCATCCCCACTGGTACCGTACCCCGGTGTTATACTGTGACGGACCCATCCCCACCGGTACCGTACCCCGGTGTTACACTGTGACAGACCCGTCCCCTCCGGTACTGTACCCCGGTGTTATACAGTGACGGACCCATCCCCACTGGTACCGTACCCCGGTGTTATACTGTGACGGACCCATCCCCACCGGTACCGTACCCCGGTGTTATACTGTGACGGACCCATCCCCACCGGTACCGTACCCCGGTGTTACACTGTGACAGACCCGTCCCCTCCGGTACTGTACCCCGGTGTTATACAGTGACGGACCCATCCCCACTGGTACCGTACCCCGGTGTTATACTGTGACGGACCCATCCCCACCGGTACCGTACCCCGGTGTTACACAGTGACAGACCCGTCCCCACCGGTACCATACCCCGGTGTTATACAGTGACAGACCTGTCCCCACCGGTACCGTACCCCGGTGTTATACAGTGACAGACCCGTCCCCACCGGTACCGTACCCCGGTGTTATACAGTGACAGATCTGTCTCCACTGGTACCGTACCCCGGTGTTATACAGTGACAGACCCGTCCCCACCAATACTCTACAGAGTGTTAGTGGTGAATAAAGTTATCCATCCTGGTTTAGTAGCCTATTGTTTGCAGGGTAATACTGTTCCTGAAGCAGGTGTAAGATCTGAGGCTCCTCTGCTTCCTTCCTGATGGTAGCAGTGAGAGGAGAGCGTGGCCTGGCTGGTGGGGTCCCTGATGACGGATGCTGCTTTCCTGTAGCAGTGCTCTGTGTGGATGTACTCGGTAGTGGTACGCCTGTGACAGACTGGGCTGTATCCACTTTCTGTAGGATTTTTCATTGCCGGACATCGGCGTTTCCATACCAGGTCCTGACGTAACCAGTTTGGAAGAGGGGTGGGAGTGATGTCCCCTCTGCCCCCTCTCAACCACTTCCCCGACCTGCAGCTCAGCCCAGAGTAGGTGGAGGAGGAAAAACAATCAATCAGTGAACAAGCTGCAGAGTGAAATGTTGGTGTTGTGTTTGTACCATGCGACAAATCCTCTTTTCCAGAGGCATTTTATAATCAGGGTCAGGCAGGATTCATGTGTCGTGGGAGATTTGTGTTTGACTAACGCATTAGAGTTGTGCCAGGAGTTAGCAGGCGAGTCTCAATCGGGGGGGGGGGGGGCACGCTTGATGTCATATATCTGGATGCCAATAAAACAGGCCCTTCAGCCCAATACATCCGTACTGGGGAATGGGAGGCAGTGTTTGATGCCTTGCTAAGGGGCCAGTGACTCGCAACCTGGCACATTGCACTCAAAAGGACAAATGTGCGCGTCACGCCTGATTTCACCGCAGTGTTGAGTCAAAGAGTCAGGAAGTTATGTTGCAGCTTTGTAAAACTGGTTCGGCCGCATCACATGCATTTCTGGTTGTCGCATCACAGGAAGGGTGCGGAGGCTCTGGGGAGGGGGCAGAAGAGATTCACCAAGATGCTGCCTGGATTAGATGGCATGAGCAAAAAGGAGAAGTTGGACAAATTTGGGTTGCTTTCTCCAGCGCGTCGTAGGCTGAGAGGAGATGTGATAAAAGTTTAAAAAATTGTGAGAGAAAGAGATAGAGTAGACAGTCAGTCTTATTCCCCAGGGTAGAAATGTCAAGTACTAGAGGACATAGGTTTCTGTTCAGAGGCGAAACTTTGCAAGAGATGAGTTTTATTTTTAGACTGGGCGGTTGTTGCTTGGAACGGAGTGATGGTGGAGACAGATATGATAGTGGGGGTTAGACAAGCTGGGAATGGGGGGCATATGGACCACGTGCAGGCAGATGGGATTAGTATTGTGGGCATGCTGTTGCGTTGGAATGTGTGGCACCACTTGTGGGCTGCCCTCAGCACACCCTTGGGTGTGTTGGTTGTTAACACGTTTCACTGGTGCACATGTGATAAATAAATGATGGGAATCATGGTGCTCACAGACACGGTGGGCCAAATGGCCTGTTCCCTGCTGTACTATTCTGTCCTCCTCAGCAGAACTGAGAGACCAGTGACCTGTGTTGATGAGTGGCTGCGTGTACACGCACACACACAGACAGACAGACAGACACACACATACAGACACACACACACACAGACAGACACACGCACACACACAGACAGACACACACACACAGACACACATACAGACAGACACACACACAGACACACATACAGACACACACAGACAGACAGACACACACACACACACACAGACAGACACACATGCTCAGAGACACACACACACACACACACACACACACACACACACACACACACACACATATATATATACACACACAGACAGACACACACAGACAGACAGACAGACAGACACACACCCCTGTCCTGCTCAAATTCATGAGGAGTTTGAGGAGATTTTAAAACTTTAGCATATTCCTACAGATGAGACGTACGGTGAAGAGCATTCTGACCGGTCTCATCAACAGCTGGTGGGGAGGCTCCGATGCTCAGGGCCAGAAGAGGCTGCAGAGGGCTGTAGACTCAGTCAGTTTCATCAAGGGCACAACCCTCCCCTCCATCGAGCAGGCTGGTGCCTCAAGAGGCGGCATCCATCATTCAAGACCCTCACTCCCTGGGACATGCATCTTGTTGTCACTGCAAGAACAGGAGGCTGAAGATCCACACTCGATCATTTAGAAGCAGTTTCTTTGACTCTGCCGTCAGATTTAGGAACGGTCCACGTACACGAACACCGCCTCGTTAGTCCTCTTTTGCGCTATTTATTTTGTAATTTACAGTAATTCTTCATGCATTGCACGTACTGCTGCCGCCAAACAACAAATTTCACAATGTACTGTCTGTCACTGATAACAAACTGATTGGTTTCCCTCCATAGATGCTGCCCGACCTGCTGAGTTGCTCCAGCATCTTGTGAGTGTTTGATTCACACGATTTATTACAATGAAATACACCCAGTGAACACTTTCTTACTTCCTGTAGCTAATAAAGTGGCCACTGAGTATGCGTTTGTAGTCTGCTGGAGCCCATTCGCTTCAAGGTTCAATGCATAGTGCCCGCAGAGAAGCTCTTCTGCACACCACTGTTGTACGTGCGCGATTATTTGAGTGTCTGTCAGCTTGAACCAGTCTGGCCATTCTCCCCGACCTCTCTCATTAAATCTACTGCGCTGTACTGCAGCCGCAAAACAACGAGTTTCACTACATACGTCGATGCTAGTTTACGTTAGGACGGTGCCGTAGCGCAGTGATTGCCGTAGCAGGCGCCAGCTACCCGGGTCAGACCCTGCCGCTGCCCGGAGGAGGCTGTACGTCCTTCCTGTGACCGCGGGGGTCCCTCCGAGTTTCCGTTTCCTCGCACTGTCCAATGACGTGCCGGTTCATTGATCACATGGTGTGATTGGGAGGTGAAGGGGGAGTGAGACGGAGGGGAGGGAGTAGGGGCGAGATGTGGGAGTGGGGGAGAAAGAGGCAGATTGGGTGAGAGGGGTAAATTGGAGGAGTGGAGGAGAGAAGAGGGGCATGGACAGAGAGGGGGTATGGGGAGAAGAAGGGGAATGTGTTGGGGAAAGAAGAGGGGCCTTAGATAAGAGAAGGGGCGAGTGGAGGAGAAAAGGGGGAATGGGGAAGAGAGGTAGATTGGGGAGGGGGAGTTGGGGAGAGGGGCATAGTGAAGGAGAGGAAAGGGGAGTGCAGGAGAGAGGAGTGATTGGGGAGAGAGGAAGGATTCAAGAGGGAGTGGAGAGTGGGGAGAGAGGAGGGATTGGGGAAGATAGGGGAATGGGACATGGGGAGAGAGGGTGGAGTGGGTTGAGAAGGGGGAGGAGGAGAGACAAGGATTAGGGGAGAGAAGGGGGAGCGGGGAGAGTGGAATGAGTGGGAGAGGGGCTGAGGGGTGAGTTGGGGAGAGAGGGGATAAGTGAGAGAGGGTGTGGGAGAGCAGGGGAGCGGGGAAGAGAGGAGGGAGTGGGGGAGTAGGGGAGATTGGGGTGAGTAGGGGAGAGGCAGGAGTGGGGGAGTGGAGAAGAGAGGGGGAATGCGGGGGAATGTGGGGAGTTGGGGTGAGGGGGAGTGGGGAGAGTGGTGGGCGAGTGCTGGAAGTGGGGGACAGGGGGAGATTGGGGTGAGTGGGAGAGGGGGAGAGAGGGTGGAAGTAGAGGAGAGGTAGATTGGGTAGAGGAGGGGGAGTAGGGGAGAGTGGGGGAGTGGGGGAAGAGAGGAGGGAGTGGAGGAGTGGGGAGAGAGGGTGCGAGAGGAGAAAAGCAAAAGGATGTGAGGCAGCCCTGGGGAGCGGACGTCAGGGCCGGAAATAGCTGCTCCCCCCCCCCCCCCCCCCCCGCCCACTGGCATATTAAACTTTAAGCAGACTGTCGGACTGAATCGAGTCAGGAGCCGATTCCTCCTCCATTAGTGACAGGCAGCAAGGCGTAATGCTGTCCCTGTGGCCCCCACACTCACAGGGTGATTGTCTGTTTTCCTGCATCTGTCTGTGTGAGTGTGTCTGTGTGTGTGTGTGTGTGTGTGTGTGTCTGTCTGTGTCTGTGTGTGGGTGAGTATCTGGGTGTGAGTGAGTGAGTGTGTGTGAGTGTGTCTGTGTCTGTGTGTGTGTGGGTGTCTGGGTGTGAGTGAGTGAGTGTGTGTGAGTGTGTCTGTGTCTGTGTCTGGTTGAGTGTCTGGGTGTGAGTGAGTGAGTGTGTGTGAGTGTGTCTGTGTCTGTGTGTGGTTGAGTGTCTGGGTGTGAGTGAGTGAGTGTGTGTGAGTGTGTCTGTGTCTGTGTGTGTGTGGGTGTCTGTCTGTGTCTGTGTGTGTGTCTCTGTGTGTGTGTGTCTGTGTCTGTGTGTGGGTGAGTGTCTGGGTGTGAGTGAGTGAGTGTGTGTGAGTGTGTCTGTGTCTGTGTGGGTGTCTGTCTGTGTCTGTGTGTGGGTGAGTGTCTGTGTGTGAGTGAGTGTGCGTGTGTGTGTGTGTGAGAGAGAGAGGCAGTGAACGGGTGTGAACGAGGGACTGTGAGAAAGGGAGTGCAAGTCTGCCTCATTGACTCTGTCCCTATTTGTGTGGAAAGAGAGGGAGATGGGGAGCTGCCATCAGCCACTCTCTCCGTTAAGTGCGTGTCAGAGTGAGTGGTGTTGGTCTGAACCACCTGCGATGTGACAGCAGTCTGATTGCCCTCGTCAGGGATTCTCTGACCAAGCCAGCCCAGACTCACACCGCTTCACCCAGTGTCACAGGTGCCTCCAGGGGTGACTGGTCAATCCCCACAGGACCAAGTGCAGGGAGACTGGGGAGGGGCCAGAGATATGCTCTGCATATTTCACCCCAGAGGTAGACAGGATAGGGTCTGGACCCTTGTTGAAGAAATGCTCCAGAAACAGTGTGGGAGAGATGCACTGAGACAATTACTGTAACGACAGGGTTGTTCTATCGCATCACAAACGGCTGAAGAAGTTAGAGCCATAATCTTAATTTGTAATGGGACGGTGTAGAGGGAGCTTCACTCTGTGTCTGACCCCGGGAGTGTGTGATGGGACGGTGTAGAGGGCGTTTCACTCTGTGTCTGACCCTGCAAGTGTGTGATGGGACGGTGTAGAGGGAGCTTCACTCTGTGTCTGATCCCGGGAGTGTGTGATGGGACGGTGTGGAGGGAGTTTCACTCTGTGTCCGACCCCGGGAGTGTGTGACTGGACTGTGAATAGCTGAGTAGGACTTGGAGGGGGGGTGGGAAAGAATTCCTTTTGACCTTGGAATCGAATTAGCAGCTTGTTTAAACAGAGCGGATGCTGAATGTAGAATTTATGTAATCTCTGGCTGGAAAGATTAAATTCGATGAGAAGTTGGCATTTATTAATGTGACACTCCTGAGGGGGCAGACGACTGGCGGAAGGGTTTCTGTGGAAGGTCGGGAAATCAGCACCGCGTTGAAACATCGTTTGCTGCTCAAATCGACAGAGCACACAGCTCCCCCACAACATACATATCAGAAAGCAACTGACAATGAGGGGTGGATGAGCCGGAGAGGGTCACTGCAGCGAGGAGAGTGTAGGGCCTGAAAGGTACCAGAGAGGGACACTGGTGTAGGAGCCAAAGGGGATCACAGACACAGGAGGGGTGTAGGGGCTGGAGGGGGTTACAGAGACAGGGAGGGGTTTAGGGAGTATCTGTCGGACATCAGAATGTTGTTGGAAAACTGTAACCAGTTTACGACAGAGCACACAGCTCCCCCACAACATACATATCAGAAAGCAACTGGTACCCTTATAGAAGTTGAGAGTCAGTTGTTGTCAGAGCAAGGGCCAGAAGACCAATCAGTCACTGGATCAGACAGTTCCCGCAGAGCCGAGCAAAGAGAAACCTGGCAGCAATTTCAGAAACTGGACACAGCTTCACAGACACGACCTTCGGGAGGTTAAAGCTGATATCCACACAAAGATACAGACAACCGTGAATAAACAATTACTTTGTAAAGTAACACAGCAACTCTGTACGGTTACACAGTGAGTGACCCTCACCCTGAATAAACAGTGACTCTGTCCTGTTATACACTGACCCTCACCCTGAATAAACAGTGACTCTGTACAGTTACACAGTGACCCTCACCATGAATAAACAGTGACTCTGTACAGTTACACAGTGACACCCACCCTGAATAAACAGTGACTCTGTACAGTTACACAGTGACACCCACCCTGAATAAACAGTGACTCTGTACGGTTCCACAGTGAGTGACCCTCACCCTGAATAAACAGTGACTCTGTACAGTTACGCAGTGACCCTCACCCTGAATAAACAGTGACTCTGTACAGTTACACAGTGAGTGACCCTCACCCTGAATAAACAGTGACTCTGTACAGTTACGCAGTGACCCTCACCCTGAATAAACAGTGACTCTGTATAGTTACACAGTGAGTGACCCTCACCCTGAATAAACAGTGTCTCTGTACAGTTACACAGTGAGTGACCCTCACCCTGAATAAAGAGTGTCTCTGTACAGTTACACAGTGAGTGACCGTCACCCTGAATAAACAGTCACTCTGTACAGTTACACAGTGAGTGACCCTCACCCTGAATAAACAGTGACTCTGTCCTGTTACACACTGACCCTCACCCTGAATAAACAGTGACTCTGTACAGTTACGCAGTGACCCTCATCCTGAATAAACAGTGACTCTGTACAGTTACACAATGACCCTCACTCTCAAAAAGTCTGTCTCGGTACAGTTAGGCTATGAATGATGCTCACCCTGAAAAAACAGTGACTCTGTACAGTTACACATTGAGTGCGGCTCAACCTGAATAAACAGTTACTCTACAGTTACACACTGACCCTCACCCTGAATAAACAGTGACTCTGTATAGTTACACAGTGAGTGACCCTCACCCTGAATAAACAATGACTCTGTACAGTTACACAGTGACCCTCACCCTGAATAAACAGTGACTCTGTATAGTTACACAGTGAGTGACCCTCACCCTGAATAAACAATGACTCTGTACAGTTACACAGTGACCCTCACCCTGAATAAACAGTCACTCTGTACAGTTACACAGTGAGTGATCCTCACCCTGAATAAACAGTGACTCTGTACAGTTACACAGTGAGTGACCGTCACCCTGAATAAACAGTCACTCTGTACAGTTACACAGTGAGTGACCCTCACCCTGAATAAACAGTGACTCTGTACAGTTACACAGTGAGTGACCGTCACCCTGAATAAACAGTGACACTGTACAGTTACACAGTAAGTGACCCTCACCCTGAATAAACAGTGACTCTACAGTTACACAGTGAGTGACCCTCACCCTGAATAAACAGTGTCTCTGTACAGTTACACAGTGAGTGACCGTCACCCTGAATAAACAGTCACTCTGTATAGTTACACAGTGAGTGACCGTCACCCTGAATAAACAGTGACTCTGTACAGTTACACAGTGAGTGACCCTCACCCTGAACAAACAGTCACTCTGTACAGTTACACAGTGAGTGACCCTCACCCTGAACAAACAGTCACTCTGTATAGTTACACAGTGAGTGACCCTCACCCTGAATAAACAGTGACTCTGTACGGTTACACAGTGAGTGACCCTCACCCTGAATAAACAGTGACTGTGTACAGTTACACAGTGAGTGACCGTCACCCTGAATAAACAGTGACACTATACCCCGGTGTTGTACAGTGACAGACCCCTCCCCTCTGGTATTGTACCCTAGTGTTATACAGTGACAGACCCGTCCCCACCGGTACCGTACCCCGGTGTTACACAGTGACAGACCCGTCCCCACCGGTACCGTACCCCGGTGTTATACAGTGACGGACCCGTCCCCACCGGTACCGTGCCCCAGTGACAGACCCGTCCCCACCGGTACCGTACCCTGGTGTTATACAGTGACAGACCCATCCCTACCAGTACCGTACCCCGGTGTTATACAGTGACAGTCCCGTCCCCACCGGTACTGTACCCCAGTGTTATACAGTGACAGACCCGTCCCCACCGGTACCGTACCCCGGTGTTACATAGTGACGGACCCGTCCCCACCGGTACCGTACCCCGGTGTTATACAGTGTCGGACCCGTCCCCACCGGTACCGTACCCCGGTGTTACACAGTGACAGACCCGTCCCCACCGGTACCGTACCCCGGTGTTACACAGTGACAAACCCGTCCCCACCGGTACTGTACCCCGGTGTTACACAGTGACAGACCCGTCCCCACCGGTACCATACCCCGGTGTTACACAGTGACAGACCCATCCCCACCGGTACCGTACTCCTGTGTTATACAGTGACAGACCCATCCCCACCGGTACCGTACCCCGGTGTTGCACAGCGACAGGCCCATCCCCACCGGTACCGTACCCCGGTGTTATACAGTGACAGTCCCGTCCCCACCGGTACTGTACCCCAGTGTTATACAGTGACAGACCCGTCCCCACCGGTACCGTACCCCGGTGTTACACAGTGACAGACCCATCCCCACCGGTACCGTACCCCGGTGTTACACAGTGACAGACCCGTCCCCACCGGTACCGTACCCCGGTGTTACACAGTGACGGACCCGTCCCCACCGGTACCGTACCCCGGTGTTACACAGTGACAGACCCGTCCCCACAGGTACCGTACCCCAGTGTTATACAGAGACAGACTTGTGCCCACCATTACTGTATATTTTTAAGACCAAAATCCTCTTCCAAATTGCTGAATATTTCAAAATTCATTATCATTTTGATTCAGTAACAAAAAAAGTACTTAAAAGATATAAATACTGAACATTTCATGTAATATTAGTCCATGAATTAACATTAGTGCTTATAAAAGTTACATGCACTTACGCACTTCAACTTTAAACTGATTTATTTTCCAATTTGAAGCTCATTTTACAGGCCTCCTGCTTTATTGGATGTGTTAAGAGTCCACTGGAGGCTGGAGATGGCCGGTCCTGGGGTTGTCGGTTGGTTAGTGTTTGTGTGAGTGGAGGGAGATCAGGCTTTGCTTTACTCCTGTTGCCCGTGTTGTTGTGCTCAGCATTGGGAACATGCTATGTTGGGCGTTGGGATGTGTGTAGCTGCTTCCCCATCCCCTGGTCGTGTTGGTGGTTAACACAAACGACAATTTTCTGTGTGTTCCCATGTCCCTGCATTAAGTAAATAAATCTGATTGTGTAATAGATGCTTAAGGATCACTGCTCGTTATAGAACAGAAATCATGCAACTCGATATATCTTGAGGGATAATTAAGGCCCAGATATCTGTCAAGTCAACTCTCATCATCCTTCACTGCAAACAGAAAAGCCTGAGCTCACTCAACCTTTTCTTATGAGACACGCCCTGTAGTTCTGCTGGTGCTGTTCTGGCAGGCGTTGTGGCCATTCTGACGCTGGTGCCGATATGTGTGGCAACGTTTGCGGGCCGCTGCTGGTCGTTAACGCAAACAGTGCATCTCACTGCGCACCTGATAAATCACTCCCAACCTGAGAGACGAAGGCGTTTGGCATGCTTGCCCTCAAAGGTCACCCCACCAGGTTCAGGAAAAGATACTTCCCTTCAACCGTTCGGTTCCTGAACCAACTGCGCATCCCTCATCACGAGCTCCGCAAGGGAACACTGCGAACCATCTTTTACACCACTGCGGAGTTGCGTCTGACAGGTTGCATCACTGCCTGGTATCGATGCACAGGATCACAAGAGGTTGCAGACTGAGCCAGCTGTGACACAGGTACAAACCTCCCAACCATCAAGCACATCTTCAAAATGCCATACCTCAAGGTGGCAGCATCCTTCAGCACCCGGGACATACCCACTTCTCACTACTACCACCAATCAGGAGGAACAGGACACTCAACAATACTGTGTTCAGTTCTGGTCACCTCATTATAGGAAGGATGTGGAAGCTATGGAGAGGGTGCAGAGGAGATTTACCAGGAGAACAAGTCATATGAAGCAAGGTTTGCAGAGCTGGGACTTTTCTCTTTGGAGCGTAGAAGAATAAGAGGGGACTTGATAGAGGTCTATGAGATTATGAGAGGCGTAGATAGGGTGGATAGTCAGTACCTGTTTCCCAGGGCACCAATAGCAAACACCAGAGTGCATATGTACAAAATTAAGGGAGGGAGGTTTAGGGGAGACATCGGGGTAAGTTTTTTTACATAGAGGGTTGTGAATGCTTCGAATGACTTGCCAGGGATGGTGGTGGAGGCTAAAACATTAGGGGTATTTAAGAGCCTCTTGGACAGGCACACGGATGAAAGAAAAATAGAGGGTTATAGAGTTGTGTGGGTTTAGTACTTTTTTAAAAGGATTATATGGGTCGGCACAACATGGAGGGCTGAAGGGCCTGTACTGTACTGTAGTGTTCTATGGTTCTATGGTTCTAATTCAGTAACATCTTCTTGTCCTCTACCAACAGACTTCAGAAAGGTCCACAAACCCATGAACACCACCTCACTATCCCTCTGTCATCAGATTTCTGACAGTCCATGAACCTATGAACAACACCTCACTATCCCTCTGTCATCAGATTTCTGACAGTCCATGAACACCACCTCACTATCCCTCTGTCATCAGATTTCTGACAGTCCCTGAACACCACCTCACTATCCCTCTGTCATCAGATTTCTGACAGTCCCTGAACACCACCTCACTATCCCTCTGCCATCAGATTTCTGACAGTCCATGAACCCATGAACAACACCTCACTATCCCTCTGTCATCAGATTTCTGACAGTCCATGAACACCACATCACTATCCCTCTGCCATCAGATTTCTGACAGTCCATGAACCCATGAACAACCCCTCACTATCCCTCTGTCATCAGATTTCTGACAGTCCCTGAACACCACCTCACTATCCCTCTGCCATCAGATTTCTGACAGTCCATGAACCCATGAACAACCCCTCACTATCCCTCTGTCATCAGATTTCTGACAGTCCCTGAACACCACCTCACTATCCCTCTGCCATCAGATTTCTGACAGTCCATGAACCCATGAACAACACCTCACTATCCCTCTGTCATCAGATTTCTGACAGTCCATGAACAACCCCTCACTATCCCTCTGTCATCAGATTTCTGACAGTCCATGAACAACACCTCACTATCCCTCTGTCATCAGATTTCTGACAGTCCATGAACAACCCCTCACTATCCCTCTGTCATCAGATTTCTGACAGTCCATGAACAACCCCTCATTATCCCTCTGTCATCAGATTTCTGACAGTCCATGAACACATGAACACCACCTCACTATCCCTCGGTCATCAGGTTTCTGACAGTCCATGAACACCACCTCACTATCCCTCTGTCATCAGATTTCTGACAGTCCATGAACACCACCTCACTATCCCTCTGTCATCAGATTTCTGACAGTCCATGAACAACCCCTCATTATCCATCTGTCATCAGATTTCTGACAGTCCATGAACAACCCCTCACTATCCATCTGTCATCAGATTTCTGACAGTCCATGAACACCACCTCACTATCCCTCTGTCATCAGATTTCTGACAGTCCATGAACACCACCTCACTATCCCTCTGTCATCAGATTTCTGACAGTCCATGAACACCACCTCACTATCCCTCTGTCATCAGATTTCTGACAGTCCATGAACACCACCTCACTATCCCTCTGTCATCAGATTTCTGACAGTCCATGAACACCACCTCACTATCCCTCTGTCATCAGATTTCTGACAGTCCATGAACACCACCTCACTATCCCTCTGTCATCAGATTTCTGTCAGTCCATGAACAACAACTCACTATCCCTCTGTCATCAGATTTCTGACAGTCCATGAACAACCCCTCATTATCCCTCTGTCATCAGATTTCTGACTGTCCATGAACCCATGAACAACACCTCACTATCCCTCTGTCATCAGATTTCTGACAGTCCATGAACCCATGAACAACACCTCACTATCCCTCTGTCATCAGATTTCTGACTGTCCATGAACCCATGAACAACACCTCACTATCCCTCTGTCATCAGATTTCTGACAGTCCATGAACCCGTGAACATCACCTCACTATCCCTCTGTCATCAGATTTCTGACAGTCCATGAACACCACCTCACTATCCCTCTGTCATCAGATTTCTGACAGTCCATGAACCCGTGAACATCACCTCACTATCCCTCTGTCATCAGATTTCTGACAGTCCATGAACACCACCTCACTATCCCTCTGTCATCAGATTTCTGACAGTCCATGAACAACCCCTCATTATCCCTCTGTCATCAGATTTCTGACTGTCCATGAACCCATGAACAACACCTCACTATCCCTCTGTCATCAGATTTCTGACAGTCCATGAACCCATGAACAACACCTCACTATCCCTCTGTCATCAGATTTCTGACTGTCCATGAACCCATGAACAACACCTCACTATCCCTCTGTCATCAGATTTCTGACAGTCCATGAACCCGTGAACATCAGCTCACTATCCCTCTGTCATCAGATTTCTGACAGTCCATGAACACCACCTCACTATCCCTCTGTCATCAGATTTCTGACAGTCCATGAACCTGTGAACATCACCTCACTATCCCTCTGTCATCAGATTTCTGACAGTCCATGAACACCACCTCACTATCCCTCTGTCATCAGATTTCTGACAGTCCATGAACACCACCTCACTATCCCTCTGTCATCAGATTTCTGACAGTCCATGAACCCGTGAACATCACCTCACTATCCCTCTGTCATCAGATTTCTGACAGTCCATGAACCCGTGAACATCACCTCACTATCCCTCTGTCATCAGATTTCTGACAGTCCATGAACACCACCTCACTATCCCTCTGTCATCAGATTTCTGACAGTCCATGAACACCACCTCACTATCCCTCTGTCATCAGATTTCTGTCAGTCCATGAACAACAACTCACTATCCCTCTGTCATCAGATTTCTGACAGTCCATGAACAACCCCTCATTATCCCTCTGTCATCAGATTTCTGACTGTCCATGAACCCATGAACAACACCTCACTATCCCTCTGTCATCAGATTTCTGACAGTCCATGAACCCATGAACAACACCTCACTATCCCTCTGTCATCAGATTTCTGACTGTCCATGAACCCATGAACAACACCTCACTATCCCTCTGTCATCAGATTTCTGACAGTCCATGAACCCGTGAACATCACCTCACTATCCCTCTGTCATCAGATTTCTGACAGTCCATGAACACCACCTCACTATCCCTCTGTCATCAGATTTCTGACAGTCCATGAACACCACCTCACTATCCCTCTGTCATCAGATTTCTGACAGTCCATGAACCCGTGAACATCACCTCACTATCCCTCTGTCATCAGATTTCTGACAGTCCATGAACCCGTGAACATCACCTCACTATCCCTCTGTCATCAGATTTCTGACAGTCCATGAACACCACCTCACTATCCCTCTGTCATCAGATTTCTGACAGTCCATGAACCCATGAACACCACCTCACTATCCCTCTGTCATCAGATTTCTGATGGTCCATGAACCCACGAACACCACCTCACTATCTCTTCTTTACAGCACTTAGTTCTAATTGTAACTTTTGGTATATTTTATGTCTTGTACTGTACTGCTGTCACAAAACCACAACATTCACAACTTATATGAGCGACAAAAAACCTGATTCTGGTGAACGTCTGTATCTACTTGCCTGCGACACCGCTACAAGCTAGTTTCCATTGCAGCTGTACCTACTGTGCACTTAACAAGAAACTTTTCTTGTCTTTCGCCTACTGGTTTAGAAGTGATGTCCACCACCCAACATGTGCTCTGCACGCCAGACTCCTCAGTCCTCTGGGAGAGGTCCCACCATCGCCCCGATTTCCCCGCGCAAGTTCCGTCACAGACAGACGTGTTGGCAAAGGCAGCAGTTGGCACTCTGACCAGGGCACCGACCAGAGGTGATGGGACGCTATGGTGCAGATGTAGGAGATGCTGGCAAGGCTGCACGGGAGGTGCTGTGTATCACCAGGTTATAGCAAAGGCAGCTTTCAGCTGGATGGGGCACTGAGGAGATTTAGAAGGAAATTCTTGGGACTGAGTCGGGGGGAGAGTTTGAACAGGCTGGGACTGAGTGGAGGAGACTGAGGGGCAGACTCATAGCAGTGAATAACATCACAAGGAGCCCAGAGAGGGTGAATACTCACAGTCTTTTCCCCTGGGTTGGAAAATCAAGAACTAGAGGGCTCAGGTTTAAGGTGAGATGGGGAGAGATTTAATAGGAATCTGAGGGGCAACTTCACACAGAAGGTGGTGGTATACAGAAAGAACTGCTTCAGACACTTGGACTCCAGACATCAGGCTCCTTATCCGGGGAAGATATCCTGCCAACACCATCTCCCCAGTAGACAGGATGGTGTAGAAGACATTTGGCCCGCTGGGCACCGAGTACAGGAGTTGGGACGTTCTGTTGCAGTTGTAGAAAACTCTGGCGAGGCTGCATTCGAAGTACTGTGTAGAGTCCTGGTTACCCTGTTATAAGGAAGACTTTACTGAACTGGAAAGAGTGGCAGTGAAGGAGGTCCCAGTGGGGTCCTCCTCCTTCACATTGGGGTCCTGGGATGGAAAGAGATGCATGGAGCAGGATCACAGAACAGTTTAACGAGCCTCAGGAGCTTAGGGCAGCAAGGTAGCACAGGGGTTAGTGCAATGGCCTTGCAGCGGCACCAGCCGGAGAAATCAGGGTTCAATTCCCACCACATTCCGCCTGTGACTGTGTGGGTTTCCTCCGGGTGCTCGAGTTTCCGCCCACAGACCATAGGTGTACTAGTCAGGGCTAGTGAGTTGCGGGCTGTCCCCAGCCCATCCTCAGACTGCGTTGGTTGTTGAAACAAAAAGACGCATTTCACAGTGCTTCGATGTGCATATGAGAGATAAAGCCAGTCTTTTCTTTTTAGTCTTCCCCAGCCTTCTATCATTTCTTTGGCAGGGAGAAGACAGGGTGCCACGTGGATACAGAGGGTGAGAGGCTGCAGCCTCTGCTAGAGGATCTGAAGGAGTTCTGGTTTCACTTCAGTCCTGTGCTCGGTCACCCGATAAGGAGTGAGGTGGGGCACTCGGTGGGGGGGGGGGGGGGGTCCTCTGGGTCAACCTGCAAATGGGCCAGGCCTAACTGTGGCCATTCACAGTCCCAGCTGAGGACTAAAGCCAACCGCCTGCCTCCCTTCCTGGGTTATGTTTGTACTTGGGTGTTCGTGGAGAAGGAGAATGCAGTGTCCACAGTTACAACGGAGGCATTGCTGTGACATGTAGCTATTTGAATGAACTTCTGTATTTGATAAAATTAGTATGACAAAGATTTATAAGGATGTTGCCAGAACTCGGGCTCCTGAGTTCCAGTGAGGGGTTGGACGGGCTGGGGCTGTCTGACTGTAGGAAACTGCGGTGGTTCAAGATGGAGGCTTGCTTCCACACCCCACACCCCCTGCCCACTCAACGGGCAGCGAGGGATGGGAAATAAAAGCTGGCCTTGCTGATGACAACGTAGAGCTAGAAAATTAACTTTAAACGGATAGTCTCTTATAGCATCAAGGATTAGCGATGAGCTTTTTTTTGCCAACTGTGCATTGCAACTTACATTGATAGATGCGCCCGTAAAGTCTGAGGAGGTGCTGCGGGCGGCCTGCAAGTGTCGCCACACTTCTGCTGCCAAGATAGCATGCCTGCAGTTTACTAACCGTATGTTGCTGGAAGGTGGGAGGAAACTGGAGCGCCCGGAGGTCACGGGGAGAATGTACAAACTCCTTATAGACAGCAGCAGGATTCGAACCCCAAACTTAGAACCGGCACTGCGCTGACTGCTGTGTTACCCTATTGCCTGTACTTCCGATGCATTAAAATCTTCCCTTAAGAAGAACAACACTGTGCAGCGTGTTCAGGAAGAGGCGAACGAATACCCCACAGAGAAGTCCCCAGAAAGCCTTGACCTATAAAACGCGACTTTACGGAAATACTCCCAAAAGCGCTTTGTTGGCCTCACAAATAACATTTTATTTTGTGGCATTACTACTGGTAAGAAGGTGACATGATCAGACACAGCAGCTCCCCGGTCTCCAAACAAGTTTGTCCTGGTTACCTTTTTACAATCGCAAGACACAGTTGGATATTAAGAACATCAATGACAGTGGCCTACCCCATTGGCAGGTTGCCCGACAGCAGGGCAGCCAGTCTTGTTGTGCACTGCGTTGCAGCCTGTTTCAGCTGCCTAGACGATGTGCGGCCCTACAAACAGTGGAAAGGATTGGCTTGGGTGTTTTAATTGTGATCGCAAGACCCTGTTGGACATTGGTAATGTAGAATACTGCGAGATCAATTCACTGGCTCATTGGTGAGACCGATGTTACGGGGGGAGATGCGTAGCCTTTGTGGTTGTGCAGACAAAGCCCTTGTGCTTCACAGTTGCCAGTGACGGAGACACTGTGTACCAGTGGATTCTATACCGGGGTGGGGGCTGGCCCCTCCAGTCTTTGCCCCCCCGCCCCCCCCCCGCCGGGAAGACAAGCTGGACTACCTTCGCCTGCGATCGCACAAAATCAGAAACTGCTGCGTGCTTATTCTTGCAGAACCGTGGCTCCAGGACAACATCTCACGCACCATCAATCTACAGGCCATGACGCTCAGGGACTTGGGCTCTATCATTATTAATTTTTAATACATATTTTTGTAACTATGTTTTCCTGCTAACATAATTACATGTGCTATCTGCTGTGTGTGACTGTTGACCCCACAGGAACTCCACTTCATTTGGCTGTATTCCTGGGCTTGTTTGAATGACAAGTCAATTTGAGTTGGATAGAGTATACGCTCAGTGGCCACTTTAATAGGTGTATCTGTTCGTTAATGCGAATATTTAATCAGCCTGGCAACTCGATGCATACAGACGTGCTCGAAAGGTTCAGTTGTTGTTCAGATCAAACATCAGAATGGGGAAGAAATGTGACCTAAGTTTCTTTGACTGTGGAATGATTGTTGGTGCCAGATGGGGTGGTTTGAGTATTTCAGAATCTGCTGATTGCCGGGGATTTTCACGCACAACAGTCTCTAGAGTTTACAGAGAGTGGTGTGAGAAACAAAACATCAAGTGAGTGGTTCAGTGGGTGAAAACACCTTGTTAATGAGAGAGGCTAATGGCCAGACTGGTTCAGGTTGTCAGGAAGGCGACAGTAACTCAAGTAACTGCACATTTACAACAGTGGGGTGCAGGAGAGCATCTCTGAATGCACCACACATCGAACCTTGACATGGACGGGCTACTTGAGTCCTGAAGTGCCCAGTGAGTGTTTAGCCACTTTGAAGAAGCCATGTTTCCTCTGTTTCATCAGCTCTGATAAGGATCCTGCCATTATCAATGGTGTTGGTGCTGATTCTCCCAAAGCACAGTACTGACGGACTGGGTCTGTTCCACCACAGTTGATAATACCAACGAGAACAGGAATTCAGATACCAGAGGTGCAAAGGGACTTTGCGGTCCTTGTGCGGGATTCTCTAAAGGTTAACTTGCAGGTTTAGTTGGTGGTAAGGAAGGCAAATGCCACGTTAGCATTAATTTCAAGAGGATTAGAATGTAAAAAAGCAAGAATATAATGCTGAGACTTTATAAGGCACTAGCCGAACCACACTTGGAGAATAATGAGCAGTTTTGGGCCCCTTATCTGAGAAAGAATAGTCGCACATCGGAGAGGGTCCAGAGCATGTTCATGAGAACGATCCCCAGAATCAAAGGGTTAACATATGAGGAGCGTTTGACGGCTCTAGGCCTATACTCACTGAAAATGGTGGGTGGGTGGCGAATCTCATTGAAACCTATTAAACATTGAAAGGCCTAGATAGAGTAGAGGTGGAGAGAATGTTTCCTACAGCAGAGAAGTCTAGCACCAGAGGGCACAGCCTCAGATTAGAGGGTTGGCCTTTTAGAACAGAGATGAGGAGGACTTCCTTTAGCCCGGGGGCGATGAATCTGTGGAATTCATCGCCACGGACAGCTGTGGAGGACAAGTCACTGGGTATGTTTAAACCTTGATTAGGAAGGACGTCAAAGATTAGGGAGAGAAGGTAGGAGAATGGGGTTGAGAGAGAGATATATTAGATCTGGCATGATGGAATGGTGGAGCAGACTTGATGGGCTGAATGGCCTAATTCTGCACCCATGTCTAATAGTCTTATTCATCCGTTTAATTTAATTATGAGAACACAGAAGATATTCAGTGAAATTAAAGAACGACAGGAGCGATACAAAAGAGAAAACACACAACTGCATCAAGCTCTTGGTCATCAGTATCTTGGAGCATCTATATGGGCCAACACATTGATGCAATCATGAAGAAAGCCACACTTGGTTTAGAGCTGAGGAGATCAGAATCAGGTTTATTATCACTGATATAATATATGTTGTGAAACTTGTTGGTTGTGGCATTGGTACATTACAACACATAAAAAAATTACTTTGAGTTATGAAGAAAATGAATAGTTCAAAAGAGATTTGGTATGTCACTAAAGACTCTTAAAAACTTCTACAGATCTACATGGAGAGCAGAAGAAAATAAACTGTGCAAATACAAATGAAAAAATAATAACAGTAATAAATAAGTAAGCAATAAATATAAAGATATGAGATGAAGAGTTTTTGAAAATGAGTCCATAGGCTGTGGGCACTGCTCAGTGCTGGGATGAGTAAAGTTACCCCTGCTGGTTCAGGTCCCTGATGATTGAGGGGTAATAACTGTTCCTGAACCTGGTGGTGTGAGTCGTGAGGCTCCTGCACCTTCTTCCTGATGGCAGCAACAAGATGAGAACATGTCCTGGTGGTGGAGGGTCCCTGCTGATGGATGCTGCTTTCCTTTGACAACGTTTGATGTGGTGGAGCGGGCTTTACCCGTGTCAGACTGGGACATATCCCCAACTTTTTGTAGGATTTTCCATTCAAGGGCACTGGGGTTTCCATGCCAGGCTGTGGTGCAGCCAGCCAGTATATCTGCACAGCCCTAATTGCTACCTCAGAAATGGAACACGTTGGACCTCCTGGACTACCACATTGGCTCTGTGCTGGTTTTGCACTAATGTTTTGTCTTGTAGGCTTGTATCACAGCCCGGCGTGGAGGCTCCAATGCACGGGGCTACAAGAGGCTGCGGAGGGTTGTGGAGTCAGTCAGCTCCAGCATGGGCACAACCCTCCTCACCATCGAGAAGGTGGCATCCATCATTAAAGACCCTCACAACCTGAGACATGCCCTTATCTTGGAGGAGGAGGTACAGCAGCCACACTCAACACATTCTTCCCATTTCTAAAAGCTCCACGAGCCCGTGACCACCAGCTTGTTATTCCTTTTGTTTTGCACTATTTATTTTGTAATTTATAGTAATTTTATGTCTTTGCTCTGTACAGCTGCTGCGAAACAAGAAATTTCACGTTATCTGTCAGTGATAATAAAGCTGATTCTGATTCTAATCTGCGTGATGAATTACTGTGTGAAAACAAAATTTTACATCAGGCGTGGAGTCACACAGCTCAGAAGCAGGCCCTTCGGCCCAAATCACCTCTGCTCTCCAAGGAATAAACACTGACAATATTCTTTATAATAGAAGATTAATGCCTTTCCCGATCACTCCCGCTGTACACAATCATCTAATCCTGCAGCCCAACTCTACCACGCCAACCTTTTCTTAGTCATAGATTCAAACAGCACGGGAACAGACCCATCAACCCAAAGGCCCATGCCAACCAAGATTCCCACCTAAGCTCATTCCACCTGTCTGCTTGGCCCACATCCCTCTGAACGAGAGGGGTTCCCATCCTGGGCTCCATGGACCCATCAGTTAATGCCATAAAAAAGGTTGGGAACCGCTGCTCTAAACCTTTTCCATGCCTGTACCTGTCCAAGTGCCTTTTAAAAGTTGTTAACGTACCTGTCTCAACCACTTCCTCCGGCAGCTCGTTCCGTACCGACCACCCTCTGGGTGAAGAAGTTGCCCCTCAGGTTCCTGTCCTCTCCCCTTTCACCTTCAACCTGTGCCCTCTGGTTCCAATGTGCACCTTCACTCCAGCTACACTTCATGGTTTTACACAATCTCCTACGCTCCAAGGAATAAAGTCGCAACTTGCTGAACCTCTCTCCATAACTCAGTCCCTCGAGTCCTGGCAACATCCTGGTAAATCTCCTCAGCACTCTTGCCAGCTTAGTAACTATTGCTTATAACAGGGCGAGCACTCTAGGTGCAGACTCACCAGTGCCTTGCAGAGCTGGGAAACCTCCGGCACAGGACCGCCCAGAATGGAGAAGTGTTTGGGGATAGAAACTAGGTGCCTGAGGTTCTAAGTCGATCACGCAGATGGCTGTGTGAAGTGGTGGAAGCTGTGACTGTCTCACCAACTGTCTGAACAATGGCTGATTGCTTGCCAATCGTTGTTTGTGTGTAGTCTTTCATTGATTTTATTATGTTCCTTTGTTCTACTAAGAACGCCTGCAAGAAAATGAATCTCAGGGTAGATTATAGTGACGGATACACACTTTGACAATAAACTTTGAACTTTAAAATCCAGAACAACGTACACAGCTACCTTCTGACCAATCAGTGGAAGAATACGTGCGTCCCAATCACAATCTTTCCCCTGGATATAGGTATCCGTTAGTCTTGTGAGACCATGGATTTGTGCCTTGGAAGGTTTCTAATCTGGGCAGGGTTGTATAGAAGACCGGCAGTTGCCCAAGCTGCAAGCCTTCCCCTCTCCACGCCACCAATGTTGTCCAAGGGAAGGGCACTAGGACCCAAGCAGCTTGGCACCGGTGACATCGCAGAGCAATGTGTTGTTAAGTGCCTTGCTCAAGGACACAACACGCTGCCTCAGCTGAGGCTCGAACCAGTGACCTTCAGATCACTAGATCGATGCCTTATCCACTAGGCCACGCACCAACACCCCCGGATAGCAATGTCTAATACTAGAGGGTAAAATTTAAGACGGCAGGGGGAAGGTTTAAAAGAGATGTGCGGGGGTGAGGACATCCTTTGAGAGTGATCAGACAAAAGTTTAGTGGTGGATGTCAGATACGTTTAGTTACACGGAGTGCGGTGGGAGTCTGCAACTGGGAGCCAGGGGTGGTGGCAGAAACAGATACAATGCAGCCATTTCAGACACTCTTACATGGATGAAAGAAAAATGGAGGCTAAGTGGATTGATCTTGGAATAGATAAGCGTGGCGGTTGGTGCAACGCTATTGTAGCTCGGGTGGTCGGAGCTAGGAGTTCAATCCTGGTGTCCTCTGTAAGGAGTTTGAACATCCTCCCCATGGAACGTGTGGGCTTTCCCTGAGTGCTCTGGTTTCCTCCCGCTGTCCAACATGGTTAACTGGTCATTTTAAATTGTCCCGAGATTAGGTTAGGGTTAAATTGGGGTTATCGGCGGCTGCTGGGCGGTGTGGCTTGAATGTGCAGAATTCTGCGCTGTAAGGTCCAACATTGTGGGCCGAAGGGCCTGTACTGTGCTATATTCTATGCACCATTATCCCACTTCATTCCCCCCCAGCATCTCTCCCCAGGTACGATAGGGCTGTTGTTCAAGGCTCGCAGATAAGCACATCAACGTGCTGGGAAGTGAGGGATATGGACATTGTGCACGGAAATCATGCACCGTGTTCCGTTGGAAAGAGTGCAGAGGGGATTTACGAGGACATTCCCTGAAAGGCCCGTTCCTCTGCCGATAGGCACACAGAACCCGTGGAGTGGAAGGCCTGCTCTTGTACTGAAAGGCACCGTGTTCACGGATACCGTGTTCTAAGCCGGAAAGAGTGCAGAGGGGATTTACGAGGACATTCCCTGAAAGGCACTGTGTTCACGGATACCGTGGGCTGAAAGGCTTGGCCCTCTGCAGCAAGGTGCCGTGTTCCGTCGGAAAGAGTGCAGAGGGGATTTACGAGGACATTCCCTGAAAGGCACTGTGTTCACGGATACCGTGGGCTGAAAGGCTTGGCCCTCTGCAGCAAGGTGCCGTGTTCCGTCGGAAAGAGTGCAGAGGGGATTCATGAGGATACTCCCTGGACCCAGGGGCCTAAGTTCAGGGAGAGGTTGGACAGGCTGAGAGTTTATCCCTTGGAGTGCAGGAGACGAGGGAAGGTGTATAAAATCATGAGGGGTGTTGATAGGATGAACGCATGCAGTCTGTACCAGCAGGGCTGGGGAAATTGAGAACTAAAGGGCACAGATTGAAGGTGAGAGGGGAGAGATTTAACAGGAACCTGAGGGGCAACTTCTTCACCCAGTGGGTAGTCAGTCTATGGAGTGAGCTGCCAGAGGAGGTGGTACATTAACATTATTTAAAGGACACAGGCAGGTATATGGATAGGACAGGTTTGGGATGATGGGAAATGGACAGAATGGACGAGTTTGGCTGAAGGGTCTTTTCCCATGATGCAATGCTGTTCCTTGAACCTCAGGATCCAGGGAAGCAGTGTCTCTGTGACTGGGGGCGGTGGGGGGACCGGACAAAGAGGAGACTAACACTCCAGTGCAGGGATGATTCACAGCTGCGGAGAGAGGATTCATTCTCTCCATAATATGTGACAGTCGGAAAAGCAACAGGATTGCCAAGCATCCCACCATGGACATCTCCTCTTTTCTCCCCTCCCAAACCTGAAAAGCTTTTCACTGCAGCTCGGTATATGTGCCAATTATAAACCGATTTACCATTTGGTTCAGAGTCCATAACTGAACAATTCCCCAACAATTTTCTGCACTCCGACTAGCTCCACACACACACACACACACACACACACTCACACACACACACACACACAGACACACACACACACACACACACACACACACACACACACACACACACACACACACACACACACATCGGGATCACACTTGCTTTCTTACACATGAACACACCAGTCCCTCTCTTTGCTTCTCTCTCACCCACACTTCCTTTCACATATTCTCTCTCTCTCTCTTCCCCTTTTGCTCTCACAACCCCTCTCTCCCTCTCACGCACACCTCCCTCACAGATGTACACACACAGAACCTCTTTCCCTCACAGACAGACAGACACACACACACTTCTCCGTCTTCCCCTCTCTTTTCACACACCTCTCATCTCTACCTCTTTTTCTCTCACACTTCTCCCCTCCTCTTTTTCTCACACAATCATCTCACAAATGTGTGCTCACACACAAACAACACTTCTATCCCCTTCTTTCCTCACACTCACAAACATCATCACTCCCGTTCACACACATACACCTACATCTCTCACAGTCATGTATACACACAGAACATTGAACCCCCGTACACAGCCCTCTCACTCTTCTCCCCTCCCTCACACACAAACAGCATCCCTCTCCCTCACAGATGTGCACACACACACACACACCTCTCTCTCGCACACAAGCACATATCGACAGATCTGATCTCCCCCTCTTTCTCACACACTCACAAACAGCACTTCTCTCCCTCTCACTGACACACACCGCTCTCACACAGACATGTGTGTGGGCGAACACACACACACACATGCCTCTCCCCCCTCTGTCTGTCTCTCCCACGCAACCACACACCCACATGAACGAGCCATGCTGAGGTATCTGCACCCTTGCCCGAGATACCTGCCGCGGGACACCCCTGAAGCAAGTCGAGGCAGAGGCGTCAGACGCTCCAAATGGAACTCAAGATGCCTAGACGGGAGGCTGGAACGTACCAAACCTTCCCTATGAATAACACTCAACAACCCACCCACCCATCACCCCGGAAAAACTCCCTGTGAAAAGGCACTAGACCCAAGACGAGAACCTCACTCCTGATCGGTACCCGTCCCCCTGAGGCTTCTATCTCAAATTCAGCATTGAAGAAACACAGAAATTGACAATAAGCACACTTGGAACAGGATAGCAGAGATGGAGGGGTGGGGGGTGGATGTTCTCTGAGTGACAACATATCAGCAATACGAATGCTCCCTTCTCCTTCACCCCTCCCTGTATGCCTCAGGGATTAGACACATTATGAAATTACATAGTGTAGCTGCAACCGAGACAAAGAAAACTGCTCCGATTTCCCAACCATATTCTGAACCGTCCAATGCAAGGAGCAAAAATGACTATTATTTCTCTGTTAGTACACCAATTTAATGAGATTAAAAAGATTGCTTTAAACAGTCAATGCGAATCTATATGGTATATCTATGAGTGGGAGAGGATTCAGACACGGAATGAGGTGGGGAGGGGGAATCTAACCACGGTAGCTAACATAATTTGCTCGCAATCAGATTGGAAAGAAATTAATACAACAAACACTTGTGTAAAGATGCAATTCACACCCAACATCGGGTCAAACTCTTTGAAGTGTAACTTTTCATAATGACAAACAGACCTTCAAATAATAACACTGATACTGAAATATAGTGTACAAAATGCAGGGATTCAGGGAAGGAGATGGAAAGAATTGGAAAGGGGGGGGGGGAAGAGGAAGGTATAGGGGAATGTGGACAGGAGGATCGGAGGGGATGTGCAGAGGGAGGGATGGAGGGTCGGAGGGGAGGGGGAGAGGGATGGAGAGGGAAGGGAGGAGAGTGCGATGAAGGGGAGGGAGGAGGGGGAAGGATGGGGAGGTGGTGAAGAAAGGATGGAGGGGAAGGGTGAGAGAAGGATGGAGGAGAGGAGTGGGGAAGAGTGGCGACAGAGGAGGAGGGGGACAGAGGAGTGAAGAGGGAGGGACGGAGTGGATGGGAATAGGAAAGGCAGAGGTGAGAAGGAGAGGGAAGGAGGGATAGGAGGGGAGATGGAGGGACAGGGTGGAAGAGGGAAGAATGGAGGGGAGAGGGAGGGAGGGAGGGAGTAAGAGGGAGAGAGAGATGGGTTTGGATGGAAGGATGGCCAAGGGGTAGCGAGGGATAGACTGGGGGGTAGGGACAAATAGAGTGGGGGGTGGGCAAAGGACAGACTGGGGATGTGAAGGGAAAGAGTGGGTGTTGGGGAGGGATAGAGGGGGTAGAGAAAGATAGCAGAGGTGGAGAGGGATAGAATGGGGGTAGGAAGGATAGGGGGAAAGGAGATGAGAGGTCTATTTTATTTTTCCAAATGTCCAACACCACTCCCTCCTCCCCTCCCTCCTTCTCTCCCCAATTTCCTCCCCTCCATCTTCTGCAGCTACCTCACTCCTTACTCCTCATCTCCCTCCCCTTCTTCTCCCCATCTCTCACCCCTCCTTCTCCCCCAGCCACCTTGCTGCCTTCTCCCCTCTCCCTCACTCCTCATCTCCATGCACCTCCTTCTCCCCATCTCCCTCACCCTCCCTCTCTTCCATCTCTCCCCTCATCTCCTTCCTCCCTCTCCTCCTCCATCTTTCTCTCCTCCTCTCCCCATTCCCCTTCCATCACTCTACATCCTTCTCTCCCTCCTCATCCCTCTGCCCCATCACTCTCTTCCCCTCTCCTTCCTCTTTTTTCCTTCTCCTCCCACCCTTTCTTCACCCCTCTTTTCCCCATCCCTCTGTCTGTCCCTCTCCATCTCTTCCCCTCTCCTCTCCCCATCCCTCTGCCTACCTTCCCCCAATCTTCCCCTCTCTACTCCCCACCCTCTGTCTGCCTCCCTCTTCCCCTCTCCTCTCTCTTTCCCTCGGCCCACCTACCTCCCTCTCTTTACCACTATTCTCCCCATCCCTCTGCCTGTCTGCCCCCTCTCTTCCCCTTTTCCCTTCCCATCTCTCTGCCACCCTCTCTCTCCCCCCCCTCCTCTCCCCATCCCTCTGCCTCCGTCCTTCCCCTCTCCTCCCTCCCTCCTCTCCCCATCCCTCTCATCCCCTCACCACTCCCATCCCTCCGCCGGATTCCCCCTCCTCTCCCCTCCCGCACAAACACGGACTTACTGCGCGTTGCTGCTGTTCCAGTGGACGGAGTGCCGGTTGCACCGAATGGACCGGGAGAGAGTTAGGAGGATCCCGCTGACCGCCAGCACTCCAAAGACCAGGGACATGTTGGTGGAGTCCCCGTCCTCCCCTTCCGCCTCTGCCTCCTCCCGCGGCCGGTAAGGAGATCAGCGCACCGGGCTGCTCCCGGACGGAGGGCAGCGATCTGACAGACGGCGCGGGCTCGCAGCGGTTCCAGCTTCCCGGCTGCGGCGCGGCGCGGCGCGGCGCGCTCCTGGCCTGGCGCGTGCACGCCGGAGGCGGGCGGGCGGGCGGACGGGGAGAGGGGCTGCTGCGCGGGCACGGCGTCCGCGCGCTCCACCGCCCACCAGCGTGCACGGAGGCGATGGCTCACGCACATCCATCATGCACAGAACCCCCCGCCCCCCACCAACACACACAGATATACCCCTACACACACATAGCCCCCTACCTACATACACATACACCCCCACAGACACATACACCCCCACACACGCATACACCCCCCCACACACATACACCCCCCACACACGCATACACCCACACACACACACACACCCCACACACGCATACACCCCCACACACACACATACACCCCCCACACACGCATACACCCCCCACACACACATACACCCACACACACACACACCCCACACACACATACACCCCCCACACACACATACACCCCCCCCACACACATACATCCCCCACACACATACCTCTCATACACACATACACCCCCACACACACATACACCCCCCAAACACATATACACTCCCACAGACACATATACAACCCACACACACATACACCCCACACACATATACACACCAACACAAACACATCTACACCCCGACATACACCCCACACAGACACAGATGTTCATCACACACAAGTACATCCCAAACACACCCACATGCAGACACATACTCACACACACATACAACACACCCCACAGACACACGCACACTCAGACACATGCACGCACAGAGACAGTGACACACGCACACACACACACACACACACACACACTCACTCACGAATACACCCACACACACACACACTCACTCACGAATACACACACACACACACACACACACACACACACACACACACACACACACACACACACACACACACACACACACACACACACACACACCAAACCCCGATTCAGTATATCAGCAAAGTGGAAGATGTTTCTCCTTTTCCTGACATCATCTGCCTCTGTACAGAAATGGACACTGATAGTAAGAATTACCCCCGCTGGGCCAACACACCCACTAATCTGTGGCTGGGGTTGTGTAACAGCCTTGATGGTTTGCGGTAATAACCCCTATCAGCTTACCCAGAGGTTGCCTGGGGAATTGCTCCTGGGACCAAGGTGTTAGAGGCACCTGTTAACAACACAGTCTGCCTGAGAGAGGGTGGGGATACTGGCTTAGCATGCAAGGTGTCTATGTATACGACATAAATCATGGTGATCCCTTGTCACCGACCCCAACCCCTCACTCCCTCCTCACAGCCCCTCCCAACGCTCCCTCACCATCACAGCTTCCACAATATGGCGCTCCTTTCTCCTCGCCTCTCCTACAGCGCCAGGGTTCAGGGGGTATATACAATAAACCTGGGAGAGGGTTACAGGCTGGGGCTATTCCAGGGGTTTGGGGACGAGGTACATGGAATAACTGATCGTTAACAGCGTGTGGATTTGGTTACACTCACTGACGACTGTCAGAATCGCTGTAACTACAGAGGTGAGCTTTCGATATACCCCGAGGCTCCGCGCAGAATCTGTCCCTCTTGCCTGCATGGCATTTTCCCATGGAATGGGCCTGACAGGAAATCCCTTCTCACCTTTGGGAATGTGGCAGTATGACAGGAGAGGTAGGAGCCGGGGGGGCGGGGTGGTGCTGTGGTGGGGGAGGGCCTTTGTGTCAAACCGCAGCACATACAGAGATTGGAAATAGAACAGGGGACCGGTAATCGGGAGAATATATGGCATACGAAGGAATGCAGGGGGCAAGACAGCTGGAATTCGGAGTGACTGTAAACACTGAATTCATCCCAAGAAACCCCGAACAGGGAGACGGGACAGACGCATTGTGAGGGTCACTCACTGAATAACTGTACAGAGACAGGATGAAGGTCACTGTGTAACTGTACAGAGTCACTGTTTATTCAGGGTGAGGGTCAGTGTGTAACTGTACAGAGTCACTGTTTATTCAAGGTGAGGGTCACTCACTGTGTAACTGTACAGAGTCACTGTTTATTCAGGGTGAGGGTCACTCTCTGTGTAACTGTACAGAGTCACTGTTTATTCAGGGTGAGGGTCCCTCACTGTGTAACTGTAGAGTCACTGTTTATTCAGGGTGAGGGTCAGTGTGTAACTGTACAGAGTCACTGTTTATTCAAGGTGAGGGTCACTCACTGTGTAACTGTACAGAGTCACTGTTTATTCAGGGTGAGGGTCACTCTCTGTGTAACTGTACAGAGTCACTGTTTATTCAGGGTGAGGGTCACTCACTGTGTAACTGTACAGAGTCACTGTTTATTCAGGGTGAGGGTCAGTGTGTAACTGTACAGACTCACTGTTTATTCAGGATGAAGGTCACTGTGTAACTGTACAGAGTCACTGTTTATTCAGGGTGAGGGTCAGTGTGTAACTGTACAGAGTCACTGTTTATTCAGGGTGAGGGTCACTCACTGTAACTGTACAGAGTCACTTTTATTCAGGGTGAGGGTCAGTGTGTAACTGTACAGAGTCACTGTTTATTCAGGGTGAGGGTCACTCACTGTAAATGTACAGAGTCACTTTTATTCAGGGTGAGGGTCAGTGTGTAACTGTACAGTCACTGTTTATTCAGGGTGACGGTTACAGTTTAACTGTACAGAGTCACTGTTTATTCAGGGTGAGGGTCAGTGTGTAACTGTACAGAGTCACTGTTTATTCAGGGTGAGGGTCACTGTGTAACTATACAGAATCACTGTTGATGCAGGGTGAGGGTCAGTGTGTAACTGTACTGTGTCACTGTTTATTCAGGGTGAGGGTCAGTGTGTAACTGTACTGTGACACTGTTTATTCAAGCTGAGGGTCAGTGTGTAACTGTACAGAGTCACTGTTTATTCAGGGTGACGGTTACTCACTGTGTAACTGTACAGAGTCACTGTTTAATCAGGTAGAAGGTCACTCACTGTATAACTGTACAGAGTCACTGTTTATTCAGGGTTAAGGTCAGTCACTGTGTAACTGTACAGAGTCACTGTTTATTCAGGGTGAGGGTCAGTGTGTAACTGTACAGAGTGACTGTTTATTCAGGGTGAGGGTCAGTGTGTAACTGTACTGTGTCACTGTTTATTCAGGGTGAGGGTCACTCACTGTAACTGTACAGAGTCACTTTTATTCAGGGTGAGGGTCACTCACTGTGTAACTGTACAGAGTCACTGTTTATTCAGTGTGAGGGTCAGTGTGTAACTGTACTGTGTCACTGTTTATTCAGGGTGAGGGTCAGTGTGTAACTGTACAGAGTCACTGTTTATTCAGGGTGTGCGTCACTCTGTGTGCAACTGTACAGAGTCATTGTTTATTCAGGGTGAGGGTTACTCACTGTGTAACTGTACAGAGTCACTGTTTATTCAGGGTGAGGGTCAGTGTGTGACTGTACAGAGTCACTGTTTATTCAGGGTGAGGGTCAGTGTGTAACTGTACAGAGTCACTGTTTATTCAGTGTGAGGGTCAGTGTGTAACTGTACTGTGTCACTGTTTATTCAGGGTGAGGGTCACTGTGTAACTGTACAGAGTCACTGTTTATTCAGTGTGAGGGTCAGTGTGTAACTGTACTGTGTCACTGTTTATTCAGGGTGAGGGTCAGTGTGTAACTGTACAGAGTCACTGTTTATTCAGGGTGTGCGTCACTCTGTGTGCAACAGTACAGAGTCATTGTTTATTCAGGGTCAGGGTTACTCACTGTGTAACTGTACAGAGTCACTGTTTATTCAGGGTGAGGGTTACTCACTGTGTAAGTGTACATAGTCACTGTGTATTCAGGGTGAACTCACTGTGTAACTGTACAGAGTCACTGATTATTGAGGGTGAGGGTCACTCACTGTGTAACTGTACAGAGTCATTGTTTATTCAGGGTGAGGGTTACTCGCAGTGTATCTGTACAGTGTCACTCTTTATTCAGGGTTAAGGTCACTCACTGTGTAACTGTAGAGAGTCACTGTTTATTCAGGGTGAGGGTCACTGTCTAACTACAGAGTCACTGTTTATTCAGGATGAAGGTCACTGTGTAACTGTACAGAGTCACTGGTTATTCAGGGTTAAGGTCACTCACTGTGTAACTGGACAGAGTCTGTTTATTCAGGGTGAGGGTCACTGTATAACTACAGAGTCAATGTTTATTCAGGGTGAAGGTCACTGTCTAACTGTACAGAGTCACTGTTTATTCAGGTTGAGGGTCAGTGTGTAACTGTACAGAGTCACTGTTTATTCAGGGTGAGGGTCACTCACTGTAACTGTACAGAGTCACTGTTTATTCAGGGTGAGTGTCGCTGTGTAACTGTACAGAGTCACTGCTTATTCAGGGTGAGAGTCTCATTGTAACTGTACAGAGTCACTGTTTATTCAGGGTGAAGGTCACTCACTGTAACTGTACAGAGTCACTGTTTATTCAGGGTGAGGGTCAGTGTGTAACTGTACAGAGTCACTATTTATGCAGGGTGATGGTCACTCACTGTGCAACTGTACAGAGTAATTATTTATTCAGTGTTAGGGTCAGTGTGTAACTGTACAGAGTCACTGTTCATTCAGGGTGAGGGTTACAGTTTAACTGTACAGAGTCACTTTTATTCAGGGTGAGGGTCAGTGTGTAACTGTACAGAGTCACTGTTTATTCAGGCTGAGGGTTACAGTTTAACTGCACAGAGTCACTGTTTAGTCAGGGTGAGGGTCACTGTGTGTGTAACTGTACAGAGTCACAGTTTATTCAGGGTGAGGGTCAATGTGTAACTGCACAGAGTCACTCGTTGATTCAGGCTATGGTCTTTGTGTAACTGTAAAGAGTCACTGTTTATACAGGGTGAGAGTCACTGTGTAACTGTACAGAGTCACTGTTTATTCGGGTGAGGGTCAGTGTGTAACTGTACAGAGTCACTGTTTATTCAGTGCGATGATCAGTGTGTAACTGTACAGAGTCACTTTTATTCAGGGTGAGGGTTACTGTGTAACTGTACAGAGTCACTGTTTATTCAGGGTGAGGGTCACTCACTGTAACTGTACAGAGTCACTTTTATTCAGGGTGAGGGTCAGTGTGTAACTGTACAGAGTCACTGTTTATTCAGGGTGAGGGTCAGTGTGTAACTGTACAGACTCACTGTTTATTCAGGATGAAGGTCACTGTGTAACTGTACAGAGTCACTGTTTATTCAGGGTGAGGGTCAGTGTGTAACTGTACAGAGTCACTGTTTATTCAGGGTGAGGGTCACTCACTGTAACTGTACAGAGTCACTTTTATTCAGGGTGAGGGTCAGTGTGTAACTGTACAGAGTCACTGTTTATTCAGGGTGAGGGTCACTCACTGTAAATGTACAGAGTCACTTTTATTCAGGGTGAGGGTCAGTGTGTAACTGTACAGTCACTGTTTATTCAGGGTGACGGTTACAGTTTAACTGTACAGAGTCACTGTTTATTCAGGGTGAGGGTCAGTGTGTAACTGTACAGAGTCACTGTTTATTCAGGGTGAGGGTCACTGTGTAACTATACAGAATCACTGTTGATGCAGGGTGAGGGTCAGTGTGTAACTGTACCGTGTCACTGTTTATTCAGGGTGAGGGTCAGTGTGTAACTGTACTGTGACACTGTTTATTCAAGCTGAGGGTCAGTGTGTAACTGTACAGAGTCACTGTTTATTCAGGGTGACGGTTACTCACTGTGTAACTGTACAGAGTCACTGTTTAATCAGGTAGAAGGTCACTCACTGTATAACTGTACAGAGTCACTGTTTATTCAGGGTTAAGGTCAGTCACTGTGTAACTGTACAGAGTCACTGTTTATTCAGGGTGAGGGTCAGTGTGTAACTGTACAGAGTGACTGTTTATTCAGGGTGAGGGTCAGTGTGTAACTGTACAGAGTCACTTTTATTCAGGGTGAGGGTTACTGTGTAACTGTACAGAGTCACTGTTTATTCAGGGTGAGGGTCACTCACTGTAACTGTACAGAGTCACTTTTATTCAGGGTGAGGGTCACTCACTGTGTAACTGTACAGAGTCACTGTTTATTCAGTGTGAGGGTCAGTGTGTAACTGTACTGTGTCACTGTTTATTCAGGGTGAGGGTCAGTGTGTAACTGTACAGAGTCACTGTTTATTCAGGGTGTGCGTCACTCTGTGTGCAACTGTACAGAGTCATTGTTTATTCAGGGTGAGGGTTACTCACTGTGTAACTGTACAGAGTCACTGTTTATTCAGGGTGAGGGTTACTCACTGTGTAACTGTACAGAGTCACTGTTTATTCAGGGTGATGGTTACTCACTGTGTAAGTGTACATAGTCACTGTGTATTCAGGGTGAACTCACTGTGTAACTGTACAGAGTCACTGTTTATTCAGGGTGAGGGTCAGTGTGTAACTGTACAGAGTGACTGTTTATTCAGGGTGAGGGTCAGTGTGTAACTGTACAGAGTCACTTTTATTCAGGGTGAGGGTTACTGTGTAACTGTACAGAGTCACTGTTTATTCAGGGTGAGGGTCACTCACTGTAACTGTACAGAGTCACTTTTATTCAGGGTGAGGGTCACTCACTGTGTAACTGTACAGAGTCACTGTTTATTCAGTGTGAGGGTCAGTGTGTAACTGTACTGTGTCACTGTTTATTCAGGGTGAGGGTCAGTGTGTAACTGTACAGAGTCACTGTTTATTCAGGGTGTGCGTCACTCTGTGTGCAACTGTACAGAGTCATTGTTTATTCAGGGTGAGGGTTACTCACTGTGTAACTGTACAGAGTCACTGTTTATTCAGGGTGAGGGTTACTCACTGTGTAACTGTACAGAGTCACTGTTTATTCAGGGTGATGGTTACTCACTGTGTAAGTGTACATAGTCACTGTGTATTCAGGGTGAACTCACTGTGTAACTGTACAGAGTCACTGATTATTGAGGGTGAGGGTCACTCACTGTGTAACTGTACAGAGTCATTGTTTATTCAGGGTGAGGGTTACTCGCAGTGTATCTGTACAGTGTCACTGGTTATTCAGGGTTAAGGTCACTCACTGTGTAACTGGACAGAGTCTGTTTATTCAGGGTGAGGGTCACTGTATAACTACAGAGTCAATGTTTATTCAGGGTGAAGGTCACTGTCTAACTGTACAGAGTCACTGTTTATTCAGGTTGAGGGTCAGTGTGTAACTGTACAGAGTCACTGTTTATTCAGGGTGAGGGTCACTCACTGTAACTGTACAGAGTCACTGTTTATTCAGGGTGAGTGTCGCTGTGTAACTGTACAGAGTCACTGTTTATTCAGGGTGAGAGTCTCATTGTAACTGTACAGAGTCACTGTTTATTCAGGGTGAAGGTCACTCACTGTAACTGTACAGAGTCACTGTTTATTCAGGGTGAGGGTCAGTGTGTAACTGTACAGAGTCACTATTTATGCAGGGTGAAGGTCACTCACTGTGCAACTGTACAGAGTAATTATTTATTCAGTGTTAGGGTCAGTGTGTAACTGTACAGAGTCACTGTTCATTCAGGGTGAGGGTTACAGTTTAACTGTACAGAGTCACTTTTATTCAGGGTGAGGGTCAGTGTGTAACTGTACAGAGTCACTGTTTATTCAGGCTGAGGGTTACAGTTTAACTGCACAGAGTCACTGTTTAGTCAGGGTGAGGGTCACTGTGTGTGTAACTGTACAGAGTCACAGTTTATTCAGGGTGAGGGTCAATGTGTAACTGCACAGAGTCACTCGTTGATTCAGGCTATGGTCTTTGTGTAACTGTAAAGAGTCACTGTTTATACAGGGTGAGAGTCACTGTGTAACTGTACAGAGTCACTGTTTATTCGGGTGAGGGTCACTTACTGTAACTGTACAGAGTCTCTCTTTATTCAGGGTGAGGGTTACAGTTTAACTGTACAGAGTCACTTTTATTCAGGGTGAGTGTCACTGTGTAACTGTACAGAGTCACTGTTTATTCAGGGTGAGGGTCAGTGTGTAACTGTACAGAGTCACTGTTTATTCAGGGTGAGGGTCACTCACTGTAACTGTACAGAGTCACTTTTATTCAGGGTGAGGGTCAGTGTGTAACTGTACAGAGTCACTGTTTATTCAGGGTGAGGGTCACTGAGTAACTGTACAGTTACTGTTTATTCAGGGTGAGGGTCAGTGTGCAACTGTACATAGATAGATAGATAGATAGATAGATAGATAGATAGATAGATACTTTATTCATCCCCATGGGGAAATTCAACTTTTTTTCCAATGTCCCATACACTTGTTGTAGCAAAACTAATTACATACAATACTTAACTCAGTAAAAAATATGATATGCATCTAAATGACTATCTCAAAAAGCATTAATAATAGCTTTTAAAAAGTTCTTAAGTCCTGGCGGTTGAATTGTAAAGCCTAATGGCATTGGGGAGTATTGACCTCTTCATCATGTCTGAGGAGCATTGCATCGATAGTAGCCTGTCACTGAAACTGCTTCTCTGTCTCTGGATGGTGCTATGTAGAGGATGTTCAGAGTTTTCCATAATTGACCGTAGCCTACTCAGCGCCCTTCGCTCAGCTACCGATGTTAAACTCTCCAGTACTTTGCCCACGACAGAGCCCGCCTTCCTTACCAGCTTATTAAGACGTGAGGCATCCCTCTTCTTAATGCTTCCTCCCCAACACGCCACCACAAAGAAGAGGGCGCTCTCCACAACTGACCTATAGAACATCTTCAGCATCTCACTACAGACATTGAATGACGCCAACCTTCTAAGGAAGTACAGTCGACTCTGTGCCTTCCTGCACAAGGCATCTGTGTTGGCAGTCCAGTCTAGCTTCTCGTCTAACTGTACTCCCAGATACTTGTAGGTCTTAACCTGCTCCACACATTCTCCATTAATGATCACTGGCTCCATATGAGGCCTAGATCTCCTAAAGTCCAGCACCATCTCTTTGGTCTTGGTGATATTGAGACGCAGGTAGTTTGAGTTGCACCATATCACAAAGTCCTGTATCAGTTTCCTATACTCCTCCTCCTGTCCATTCCTGACACACCCCACTATGGCCGTGTCATCAGCGAACTTCTGCACATGGCAGGACTCCGAGTTATATTGGAAGTCTGATGTGTACAGGGTGAACAGGACCGGAGAGAGTACGGTTCCCTGCGGCGCTCCTGTGCTGCTGACCACCGTGTCAGACCTACAGTCTCCCAACCGCACATACTGAGGTCTATCTGTCAAGTAGTCCACTATCCAATCCACCATGTGAGAGTCTACTCCCATCTCCGTTAGTTTGTGCCTTAAGATCTTGGGCTGGATGGTGTTAAAGGCACTAGAGAAGTCAAGGAATGTAATCCTCACAGCACAACTGACCCCCTCTAGGTGAGAGAGTGATTTGTGCAGCAAATACGTGATAGCATCCTCCACTCCCACCTTCTCCTTATACGCAAACTGAAGAGGATCCTGGGCGTGCCTGGTTTGTGGCCTCAGATTCTGTATTATCAGCCGCTCCATGGTCTTCATCACGTGCGACGTCAAGGCAACAGGTCTGAAGTCATTCAACTCCTTTGGTTGTGGTTTCTTCGGTACCGGGACAATACAGGATGTTTTCCACTGTCTGGGTACTCTTCTCTGCTCCAGGCTCATGTTGAAGATGAGCTGTAGTGGTTCTCCCAGCTCAGTCGCACAGGCCCTCAGTAATCGTGGGGAAACTCCATCCGGTCCCGCCGCCTTGCTGGTACAGATCTTCCTCAGTTGACCTTCCACCTGTGCAGCCGTAATCCTGGACGTGGGCAAGGTCTCCTGTGAGTGGCTATTTTCCTGTGAGGGAAGTAAGCCTGGTGTGGAGTTCTGCGGTGAGGATGAGATTGTGCTGTCGAACCTATTGAAGAAGTTGTTCAGCTGGTTCGCTTTCTCCACATCTCCACTTATGTTTGCCCCCCGCTTTGCACCGCATCCGGTGATGATCTTCATCCCATCCCACACCTCCTTCATGCTTTTTTTCTGCAGCTTTTGTTCTAGCTTCCTCCTATACTGCTCCTTTGCCCCCCTTATCTGTACTCTGAGTTCCTTCTGAACTCTTTTAAGCTCCAACCGATCACCATCTTTAAAGGCCCTCTTCTTCTGGTTTAGGAGGCCTTTGATGTGACTAGTGATCCAGGGCTTATTATTGGGATAGCAGCGAACAGTTCTAACAGGGACAATGGCATCCACACAAAAGTTAATATAGTCCGTTGTGCATTCAGTGACCTCCTCAACGCCCCCACAGAGCCCCCCTTGCAGTACATCCCAGTTAGTAGTACCGAAGCAGTCTCTCAGGGCCTGTTCAGATTCAGGAGTCGACTTCCTAAAAGAGCGTGTGGTAGTGGGATGCCTCATCACAATTGATTTATATCTGGGCTGTAACAAAACCAGGTTGTGATCAGCTTTCCCCAATGAAGGCAGTGGGGATGCACTATATGTTTATTCAGGGTGAGGGTCAGTGTGTAACTGTACAGAGTCACTGTTTATTCAGGGTGAGGGTCAGTGTGTAACTGTACTGTGTCACTGTTAATTCACGGTGAGGGTCAGTGTGTAACTGTACTGTGTCACTGTTTATTCAGGGTGAGGGTCACTCACTGTAACTGTACAGAGTCACTTTTATTCAGGGTGAGGGTCAGTGTGTAACTGTACAGTCACTGTCTATTCAGGGTGAGGGTTACAGTTTAACTGTACAGAGTCACTGTCTATTCAGGGTGAGGGTCTCTGTGTAACTGTACTGTGACACTGTTTATTCAAGCTGAGGGTCAGTGTGTAACTGTACAGAGTCACTGTTTATTCAGGGTGAGGTTCAGTGTGTAACTGTACTGTGTCACTGTTAATTCAGGGTGAGGGTCAGTGTGTAACTGTACTGTGTCACTGTTTATTCAGGGTGAGGGTCACTCACTGTAACTGTACAGAGTCACTTTTATTCAGGGTGAGGGTCAGTGTGTAACTGTACAGAGTCACTGTTTATTCAGGGTGAGGGTCACTGAGTAACTGTACAGTCACTGTTTATTCAGGGTGAGGGTCAGTGGGTAACTGTACAGTCACTGTTTATTCAGGGTGAGGGTTACAGTTTAACTGTACAGAGTCACTGTTTATTCAGGGTGAGGGTCACTCACTGTGTAACAGTAGAGTCACTGTTTATTCAGGGTGAGGGTTACTCTCAGTGTATCTGTACAGTGTCACTGTTTACTCAGGGTTAAGGTCACTCACTGTGTAACTGTACAGAGTCACTGATTATTCAGGGTGAACTCACTGTGTAACTGTACAGAGTCACTGATTATTGAGGGTGAGGGTCACTCACTGTGTAACTGTACAGAGTCACAGTTTATTCAGGGTGAGGGTCACTCACTGTAACTGTACAGAGTCACTGTTTATTCAGGGAGAGGGTCAGTGTGTAACTGTACAGAGTCACTTTTATTCAGGGTGAGGGTCAGTGTGTAACTGCACAGAGTCACTCGTTGATTCAGGCTATGGTCTTTGTGTAACTGTAAAGAGTCACTGTTTATACAGGGTGAGAGTCACTGTGTAACTGTACAGAGTCACTGTTTATTCGGGTGAGGGTTACAGTTTAACTGTACAGAGTCACTTTTATTCAGGGTGAGTGTCACTGTGTAACTGTACAGAGTCACTGTTTATTCAGGGTGAGGGTCAGTGTGTAACTGTACAGAGTCACTGTTTATGCAGGGTGAAGGTCACTCACTGTGTAACTGTACAGAGTAATTGTTTATTCAGGGTGAGGGTCAGTGTGTAACTGTACAGAGTCACTGTTTATTCAGTGCGATGGTCAGTGTGTAACTGTACAGAGTCACTTTTATTCAGGGTGAGGGTTACTGTGTAACTGTACAGAGTCACTGTCTATTCAGGGTGAGGGTCTCTGTGTAACTGTACTGTGACACTGTTTATTCAAGCTGAGGGTCAGTGTGTAACTGTACAGAGTCACTGTTTATTCAGGGTGAGGTTCAGTGTGTAACTGTACTGTGTCACTGTTAATTCAGGGTGAGGGTCAGTGTGTAACTGTACTGTGTCACTGTTTATTCAGGGTGAGGGTCACTCACTGTAACTGTACAGAGTCACTTTTATTCAGGGTGAGGGTCAGTGTGTAACTGTACAGAGTCACTGTTTATTCAGGGTGAGGGTCACTGAGTAACTGTACAGTCACTGTTTATTCAGGGTGAGGGTCAGTGGGTAACTGTACAGTCATTGTTTATTCAGGGTGAGGGTTACAGTTTAACTGTACAGAGTCACTGTTTATTCAGGGTGAGGGTCACTCACTGTGTAACAGTAGAGTCACTGTTTATTCAGGGTGAGGGTTACTCTCAGTGTATCTGTACAGTGTCACTGTTTACTCAGGGTTAAGGTCACTCACTGTGTAACTGTACAGAGTCACTGATTATTCAGGGTGAACTCACTGTGTAACTGTACAGAGTCACTGATTATTGAGGGTGAGGGTCACTCACTGTGTAACTGTACAGAGTCACAGTTTATTCAGGGTGAGGGTCACTCACTGTAACTGTACAGAGTCACTGTTTATTCAGGGAGAGGGTCAGTGTGTAACTGTACAGAGTCACTTTTATTCAGGGTGAGGGTCAGTGTGTAACTGCACAGAGTCACTCGTTGATTCAGGCTATGGTCTTTGTGTAACTGTAAAGAGTCACTGTTTATACAGGGTGAGAGTCACTGTGTAACTGTACAGAGTCACTGTTTATTCGGGTGAGGGTTACAGTTTAACTGTACAGAGTCACTTTTATTCAGGGTGAGTGTCACTGTGTAACTGTACAGAGTCACTGTTTATTCAGGGTGAGGGTCAGTGTGTAACTGTACAGAGTCACTGTTTATGCAGGGTGAAGGTCACTCACTGTGTAACTGTACAGAGTAATTGTTTATTCAGGGTGAGGGTCAGTGTGTAACTGTACAGAGTCACTGTTTATTCAGTGCGATGGTCAGTGTGTAACTGTACAGAGTCACTTTTATTCAGGGTGAGGGTTACTGTGTAACTGTACAGAGTCACTGTCTATTCAGGGTGAGGGTCTCTGTGTAACTGTACTGTGACACTGTTTATTCAAGCTGAGGGTCAGTGTGTAACTGTACAGAGTCACTGTTTATTCAGGGTGAGGTTCAGTGTGTAACTGTACTGTGTCACTGTTAATTCAGGGTGAGGGTCAGTGTGTAACTGTACAGAGTCACTGTTTATTCAGGGTGAGGGTCACTCACTGTAACTGTACAGAGTCACTTTTATTCAGGGTGAGGGTCAGTGTGTAACTGTACAGAGTCACTGTTTATTCAGGGTGAGGTTCAGTGTGTAACTGTACTGTGTCACTGTTAATTCAGGGTGAGGGTCAGTGTGTAACTGTACAGAGTCACTGTTTATTCAGGGTGAGGGTCACTCACTGTAACTGTACAGAGTCACTGTTTATTCAGGTTGAGGGTCAGTGTGTAACTGTACAGAGTCACTGTTTATTCAGGGTGAGGGTCACTCACTGTAACTGTACAGAGTCACTTTTATTCAGGGTGAGGGTCAGTGTGTAACTGTACAGAGTCACTGTTTATTCAGGGTGAGGGTCACTGAGTAACTGTACAGTCACTGTTTATTCAGGGTGAGGGTCAGTGGGTAACTGTACAGTCACTGTTTATTCAGGGTGAGGGTTACAGTTTAACTGTACAGAGTCACTGTTTATTCAGGGTGAGGGTCACTCACTGTGTAACAGTAGAGTCACTGTTTATTCAGGGTGAGGGTTACTCTCAGTGTATCTGTACAGTGTCACTGTTTACTCAGGGTTAAGGTCACTCACTGTGTAACTGTACAGAGTCACTGATTATTCAGGGTGAACTCACTGTGTAACTGTACAGAGTCACTGATTATTGAGGGTGAGGGTCACTCACTGTGTAACTGTACAGAGTCACAGTTTATTCAGGGTGAGGGTCACTCACTGTAACTGTACAGAGTCACTGTTTATTCAGGGAGAGGGTCAGTGTGTAACTGTACAGAGTCACTTTTATTCAGGGTGAGGGTCAGTGTGTAACTGCACAGAGTCACTCGTTGATTCAGGCTATGGTCTTTGTGTAACTGTAAAGAGTCACTGTTTATACAGGGTGAGAGTCACTGTGTAACTGTACAGAGTCACTGTTTATTCGGGTGAGGGTTACAGTTTAACTGTACAGAGTCACTTTTATTCAGGGTGAGTGTCACTGTGTAACTGTACAGAGTCACTGTTTATTCAGGGTGAGGGTCAGTGTGTAACTGTACAGAGTCACTGTTTATGCAGGGTGAAGGTCACTCACTGTGTAACTGTACAGAGTAATTGTTTATTCAGGGTGAGGGTCAGTGTGTAACTGTACAGAGTCACTGTTTATTCAGTGCGATGGTCAGTGTGTAACTGTACAGAGTCACTTTTATTCAGGGTGAGGGTTACTGTGTAACTGTACAGAGTCACTGTTTATTCAGGGTGAGGGTCACTCACTGTAACTGTACAGAGTCACTTTTATTCAGGGTGAGGGTCAGTGTGCAACTGTACATAGATAGATAGATAGATAGATAGATAGATAGATAGATAGATAGATAGATAGATAGATACTTTATTCATCCCCATGGGGAAATTCAACTTTTTTTCCAATGTCCCATACACTTGTTGTAGCAAAACTAATTACATACAATACTTAACTCAGTAAAAAATATGATATGCATCTAAATGACTATCTCAAAAAGCATTAATAATAGCTTTTAAAAAGTTCTTAAGTCCTGGCGGTTGAATTGTAAAGCCTAATGGCATTGGGGAGTATTGACCTCTCCATCATGTCTGAGGAGCATTGCATCGATAGTAGCCTGTCACTGAAACTGCTTCTCTGTCTCTGGATGGTGCTATGTAGAGGATGTTCAGAGTTTTCCATAATTGACCGTAGCCTACTCAGCGCCCTTCGCTCAGCTACCGATGTTAAACTCTCCAGTACTTTGCCCACGACAGAGCCCGCCTTCCTTACCAGCTTATTAAGACGTGAGGCATCCCTCTTCTTAATGCTTCCTCCCCAACACGCCACCACAAAGAAGAGGGCGCTCTCCACAACTGACCTATAGAACATCTTCAGCATCTCACTACAGACATTGAATGACGCCAACCTTCTAAGGAAGTACAGTCGACTCTGTGCCTTCCTGCACAAGGCATCTGTGTTGGCAGTCCAGTCTAGCTTCTCGTCTAACTGTACTCCCAGATACTTGTAGGTCTTAACCTGCTCCACACATTCTCCATTAATGATCACTGGCTCCATATGAGGCCTAGATCTCCTAAAGTCCAGCACCATCTCTTTGGTCTTGGTGATATTGAGACGCAGGTAGTTTGAGTTGCACCATATCACAAAGTCCTGTATCAGTTTCCTATACTCCTCCTCCTGTCCATTCCTGACACACCCCACTATGGCCGTGTCATCAGCGAACTTCTGCACATGGCAGGACTCCGAGTTATATTGGAAGTCTGATGTGTACAGGGTGAACAGGACCGGAGAGAGTACGGTTCCCTGCGGCGCTCCTGTGCTGCTGACCACCGTGTCAGACCTACAGTCTCCCAACCGCACATACTGAGGTCTATCTGTCAAGTAGTCCACTATCCAATCCACCATGTGAGAGTCTACTCCCATCTCCGTTAGTTTGTGCCTTAAGATCTTGGGCTGGATGGTGTTAAAGGCACTAGAGAAGTCAAGGAATGTAATCCTCACAGCACAACTGACCCCCTCTAGGTGAGAGAGTGATTTGTGCAGCAAATACGTGATAGCATCCTCCACTCCCACCTTCTCCTTATACGCAAACTGAAGAGGATCCTGGGCGTGCCTGGTTTGTGGCCTCAGATTCTGTATTATCAGCCGCTCCATGGTCTTCATCACGTGCGACGTCAAGGCAACAGGTCTGAAGTCATTCAACTCCTTTGGTTGTGGTTTCTTCGGTACCGGGACAATACAGGATGTTTTCCACTGTCTGGGTACTCTTCTCTGCTCCAGGCTCATGTTGAAGATGAGCTGTAGTGGTTCTCCCAGCTCAGTCGCACAGGCCCTCAGTAATCGTGGGGAAACTCCATCCGGTCCCGCCGCCTTGCTGGTACAGATCTTCCTCAGTTGACCTTCCACCTGTGCAGCCGTAATCCTGGACGTGGGCAAGGTCTCCTGTGAGTGGCTATTTTCCTGTGAGGGAAGTAAGCCTGGTGTGGAGTTCTGCGGTGAGGATGAGATTGTGCTGTCGAACCTATTGAAGAAGTTGTTCAGCTGGTTCGCTTTCTCCACATCTCCACTTATGTTTGCCCCCCGCTTTGCACCGCATCCGGTGATGATCTTCATCCCATCCCACACCTCCTTCATGCTTTTTTTCTGCAGCTTTTGTTCTAGCTTCCTCCTATACTGCTCCTTTGCCCCCCTTATCTGTACTCTGAGTTCCTTCTGAACTCTTTTAAGCTCCAACCGATCACCATCTTTAAAGGCCCTCTTCTTCTGGTTTAGGAGGCCTTTGATGTGACTAGTGATCCAGGGCTTATTATTGGGATAGCAGCGAACAGTTCTAACAGGGACAATGGCATCCACACAAAAGTTAATATAGTCCGTTGTGCATTCAGTGACCTCCTCAACGCCCCCACAGAGCCCCCCTTGCAGTACATCCCAGTTAGTAGTACCGAAGCAGTCTCTCAGGGCCTGTTCAGATTCAGGAGTCGACTTCCTAAAAGAGCGTGTGGTAGTGGGATGCCTCATCACAATTGATTTATATCTGGGCTGTAACAAATCCAGGTTGTGATCAGCTTTCCCCAATGAAGGCAGTGGGGATGCACTATATGTTTATTCAGGGTGAGGGTCAGTGTGTAACTGTACAGAGTCACTGTTTATTCAGGGTGAGGGTCAGTGTGTAACTGTACTGTGTCACTGTTAATTCACGGTGAGGGTCAGTGTGTAACTGTACTGTGTCACTGTTTATTCAGGGTGAGGGTCACTCACTGTAACTGTACAGAGTCACTTTTATTCAGGGTGAGGGTCAGTGTGTAACTGTACAGAGTCACTGTTTATTCAGGGTGAGGGTCACTGAGTAACTGTACAGTCACTGTTTATTCAGGGTGAGGGTCAGTGTGTAACTGTACAGTCACTGTTTATTCAGGGTGAGGGTCACTGAGTAACTGTACAGTCACTGTTTATTCAGGGTGAGGGTCAGTGTGTAACTGTACAGAGTCACTGTTTATTCAGGGTGAGGGTCAGTGTGTAACTGTACAGAGTCACTGTTTATTCAGTGTGAGGGTCAGTGTGTAACTGTACAGTCACTGTCTATTCAGGGTGAGGGTTACAGTTTAACTGTACAGAGTCACTGTCTATTCAGGGTGAGGGTCTCTGTGTAACTGTACTGTGACACTGTTTATTCAAGCTGAGGGTCAGTGTGTAACTGTACAGAGTCACTGTTTATTCAGGGTGAGGTTCAGTGTGTAACTGTACTGTGTCACTGTTAATTCAGGGTGAGGGTCAGTGTGTAACTGTACTGTGTCACTGTTTATTCAGGGTGAGGGTCACTCACTGTAACTGTACAGAGTCACTTTTATTCAGGGTGAGGGTCAGTGTATAACTGTACAGAGTCACTGTTTATTCAGGGTGAGGGTCACTGAGTAACTGTACAGTCACTGTTTATTCAGGGTGAGGGTCAGTGGGTAACTGTACAGTCACTGTTTATTCAGGGTGAGGGTTACAGTTTAACTGTACAGAGTCACAGTTTATTCAGGGTGAGGGTCACTCACTATAACTGTACAGAGTCACTGTTTATTCAGGGTGAGGGTCACTGTGTAACTGCACGGAGTCACTGTTTATTCAGGGTGAGTGTCGCTGTGTAACTGTACAGGGTCACTTTTATTCAGGGTGAGGGTCAGTGTGTAACTGCACAGAGTCACTGTTTATTCAGGGTGTGCGTCACTCTGTGTGCAACTGTACAGAGTCACTTTTTATTCAGGGTGAGAGTCTCATTGTAACTGTACAGAGTCACTGTTTATTCAGGGTGAGGGTCACTGTGTAACTGTACAGAGTCACTGTTTATTCAGGGTGAGGGTCAGTGTGTAACTGTACAGACTCACTGTTTATTCAGGATGAAGGTCACTGTGTAACTGTAAAGAGTCACTGTTTATTCAGGGTGAGGTTCACTCACTGTGTATCTGCACAGAGTCATTGTTTATTCAGGGTGAGGGTTACTCTCAGTGTATCTGTACAGTGTCACTGTTTACTCAGGGTTAAGGTCACTCACTGTGTAACTGTACAGAGTCACTGATTATTCAGGGTGAACTCACTGTGTAACTGTACAGAGTCACTGATTATTGAGGGTGAGGGTCACTCACTGTGTAACTGTACAGAGTCACAGTTTATTCAGGGTGAGTGTCACTCACTATAACTGTACAGAGTCACTGTTTATTCAGGGTGAGGGTCACTGTGTAACTGTACAGGGTCACTTTTATTCAGGGTGAGGGTCAGTGTGTAACTGCACAGAGTCTGTTTATTCAGGGTGTGCGTCACACTGTGTGCAACTGTACAGAGTCACTTTTTATTCAGGGTGAGACTCTCATTGTAACTGTACAGAGTCACTGTTTATTCAGGGTGAGGGTCACTGTGTAACTGTACAGAGTCACTGTTTATTCAGGGTGAGGGTCAGTGTGTAACTGTACTGTGTCACTGTTTATTCAGGGTGAGGGTCAGTGTGTAACTGTACAGAGTCACTGTTTACTCAGGGTGAGAGTCTCATTGTAACTGTACAGAGTCACTGTTTATTCAGGGTGAGGGTCACTGTGTAACTGTACAGAGTCACTGTTTATTCAGGGTGAGGGTCAGTGTGTAACTGTACAGACTCGCTGTTTATTCAGGATGAAGGTCACTGTGTAACTGTACAGAGTCACTGTTTATTCAGGGTGAGGGTCTCTGTGTAACTGTACTGTGACACTGTTTATTCAAGCTGAGGGTCAGTGTGTAACTGTACAGAGTCACTGTTTATTCAGGGTGAGGTTCAGTGTGTAACTGTACTGTGTCACTGTTTATTCAGGTTGAGGGTCAGTGTGTAACTGTACAGAGTCACTGTTTATTCAGGGTGAGGGTCACTGAGTAACTGTACAGTCACTGTTTATTCAGGGTGAGGGTCAGTGTGTAACTGTACAGTCACTGTTTATTCAGGGTGAGGGTTACAGTTTAACTGTACAGAGTCACTGTTTATTCAGGGTGAGGGTCACTCACTGTGTAACTGCACAGAGTCATTGTTTATTCAGGGTGAGGGTTACTCTCAGTGTATCTGTACAGTGTCACTGTTTACTCAGGGTTAAGTTCACTCACTGTGTAACTGTACAGAGTCACTGATTATTCAGGGTGAACTCACTGTGTAACTGTACAGAGTCACTTTTATTCAGGGTGAGGGTCAGTGTGTAACTGTACAGAGTCATTGTTTATTCAGGGTGAGGGTCACTGTGTAACTGCACGGAGTCACTGTTTATTCAGGGTGAGTGTCGCTGTGTAACTGTACAGGGTCACTTTTATTCAGGGTGAGGGTCAGTGTGTAACTGCACAGAGTCACTGTTTATTCAGGGTGTGCGTCACTCTGTGTGCAACTGTACAGAGTCACTTTTTATTCAGGGTGAGAGTCTCATTGTAACTGTACAGAGTCACTGTTTATTCAGGGTGAGGGTCACTGTGTAACTGTACAGAGTCACTTTTTATTCAGGGTGAGGGTCAGTGTGTAACTGTACAGACTCACTGTTTATTCAGGATGAAGGTCACTGTGTAACTGTACAGAGTCACTGTTTATTCAGGGTGAGGGTCACTCACAGTGTAACTGTACTGTGTCACTGTTTATTCAGGGTGAGGGTCAGTGTGTAACTGTACAGAGTCACTGTTTATTCAGGGTGAGGGTCACTCACTGTGTAACTGTACTGTGTCACTGTTTATTCAGGGTGAGGGTCAGTGTGTAACTGTACAGAGTCACTGTTTATTCAGGGTGAGGGTCAGTGTGTAACTGTACTGTGACACTGTTTATTCAAACTGAGGGTCACTGTGTAACTGTACTGTGTCAGTTTTTATTCAGGGTGAGGGTTACTCACTGTGTAACTGTACTGAGTCACTGTTTATTCAGCGAGAGGGTCACTGTGTAACTGTAGAGTCACTGTTTATTCAGGGTGAGGGTCAGTGTGTAACTGTACTGTGACACTGTTTATTCAAACTGAGGGTCAGTGTGTAACTGTACAGAGTCACTGTTTATTCAGGGTGAGGGTTACTCACTGTGTAACTGTACAGAGTCACTGTTTATTCAGGTAGAAGGTCACTCACTGTATAACTGTACAGAGTCACTGTTTATTCAGGGTCAGGGTTACTCACTGTGTAAGTGTAGATGGTCACTGTTTATTCAGCGTGAACTCACTGTGTAACTGTACAGAGTCATTGTTTATTCAGGGTGAGGGTTACTCGCAGTGTATCTGTACAGTGTCACTCTTTATTCAGGGTTAAGGTCACTCACTCTGTAACTGTACAGTGTCACTGTTTATTCAGGGTGAAGGTCAGTGTGTAACTGTACTGTGTCACTGTTTATTCAGGGTGAGGGTCACTCACTGTAACTGTACAGAGTCACTTTTATTCAGGTGAGGGTCTGTGTGTAACTGTACAGAGTCACTGTTTATTCAGGGTGAGGGTCACTGAGTAACTGTACAGTCACTGTTTATTCAGAGTGAGGGTCAGTGTGTAACTGTACAGTCACTGTTTATTCAGGGTGAGGGTCACTGAGTAACTGTACAGTCACTGTTTATTCAGGGTGAGGGTCAGTGTGTAACTGTACAGTCACTGTCTATTCAGGGTGAGGGTTACAGTTTAACTGTACAGAGTCACTGTCTATTCAGGGTGAGGGTCTCTGTGTAACTGTACTGTGACACTGTTTATTCAAGCTGAGGGTCAGTGTGTAACTGTACAGAGTCACTGTTTATTCAGGGTGAGGTTCAGTGTGTAACTGTACTGTGTCACTGTTAATTCAGGGTGAGGGTCAGTGTGTAACTGTACTGTGTCACTGTTTATTCAGGGTGAGGGTCACTCACTGTAACTGTACAGAGTCACTTTTATTCAGGGTGAGGGTCAGTGTGTAACTGTACAGAGTCACTGTTTATTCAGGGTGAGGGTCACTGAGTAACTGTACAGTCACTGTTTATTCAGGGTGAGGGTCAGTGGGTAACTGTACAGTCACTGTTTATTCAGGGTGAGGGTTACAGTTTAACTGTACAGAGTCACTGTTTATTCAGGGTGAGGGTCACTCACTGTGTAACTGCACAGAGTCTTTGTTTATTCAGGGTGAGGGTTACTCTCAGTGTATCTGTACAGTGTCACTGTTTACTCAGGGTTAAGGTCACTCACTGTGTAACTGTACAGAGTCACTGATTATTCAGGGTGAACTCACTGTGTAACTGTACAGAGTCACTGATTATTGAGGGTGAGGGTCACTCACTGTGTAACTGTACAGAGTCACTGTTTATTCAGGGAGAGGGTCAGTGTGTAACTGTACAGAGTCACTTTTATTCAGGGTGAGGGTCAGTGTGTAACTGCACAGAGTCACTCGTTGATTCAGGCTATGGTCTTTGTGTAACTGTAAAGAGTCACTGTTTATACAGGGTGAGAGTCACTGTGTAACTGTACAGAGTCACTGTTTATTCGGGTGAGGGTTACAGTTTAACTGTACAGAGTCACTTTTATTCAGGGTGAGTGTCACTGTGTAACTGTACAGAGTCACTGTTTATTCAGGGTGAGGGTCAGTGTGTAACTGTACAGAGTCACTGTTTATGCAGGGTGAAGGTCACTCACTGTGTAACTGTACAGAGTAATTGTTTATTCAGGGTGAGGGTCAGTGTGTAACTGTACAGAGTCACTGTTTATTCAGTGCGATGGTCAGTGTGTAACTGTACAGAGTCACTTTTATTCAGGGTGAGGGTTACTGTGTAACTGTACAGAGTCACTGTTTATTCAGGGTGAGGGTCACTCACTGTAACTGTACAGAGTCACTTTTATTCAGGGTGAGGGTCAGTGTGCAACTGTACATAGATAGATAGATAGATAGATAGATAGATAGATAGATAGATAGATAGATAGATAGATACTTTATTCATCCCCATGGGGAAATTCAACTTTTTTTCCAATGTCCCATACACTTGTTGTAGCAAAACTAATTACATACAATACTTAACTCAGTAAAAAATATGATATGCATCTAAATGACTATCTCAAAAAGCATTAATAATAGCTTTTAAAAAGTTCTTAAGTCCTGGCGGTTGAATTGTAAAGCCTAATGGCATTGGGGAGTATTGACCTCTTCATCATGTCTGAGGAGCATTGCATCGATAGTAGCCTGTCACTGAAACTGCTTCTCTGTCTCTGGATGGTGCTATGTAGAGGATGTTCAGAGTTTTCCATAATTGACCGTAGCCTACTCAGCGCCCTTCGCTCAGCTACCGATGTTAAACTCTCCAGTACTTTGCCCACGACAGAGCCCGCCTTCCTTACCAGCTTATTAAGACGTGAGGCATCCCTCTTCTTAATGCTTCCTCCCCAACACGCCACCACAAAGAAGAGGGCGCTCTCCACAACTGACCTATAGAACATCTTCAGCATCTCACTACAGACATTGAATGACGCCAACCTTCTAAGGAAGTACAGTCGACTCTGTGCCTTCCTGCACAAGGCATCTGTGTTGGCAGTCCAGTCTAGCTTCTCGTCTAACTGTACTCCCAGATACTTGTAGGTCTTAACCTGCTCCACACATTCTCCATTAATGATCACTGGCTCCATATGAGGCCTAGATCTCCTAAAGTCCAGCACCATCTCTTTGGTCTTGGTGATATTGAGACGCAGGTAGTTTGAGTTGCACCATATCACAAAGTCCTGTATCAGTTTCCTATACTCCTCCTCCTGTCCATTCCTGACACACCCCACTATGGCCGTGTCATCAGCGAACTTCTGCACATGGCAGGACTCCGAGTTATATTGGAAGTCTGATGTGTACAGGGTGAACAGGACCGGAGAGAGTACGGTTCCCTGCGGCGCTCCTGTGCTGCTGACCACCGTGTCAGACCTACAGTCTCCCAACCGCACATACTGAGGTCTATCTGTCAAGTAGTCCACTATCCAATCCACCATGTGAGAGTCTACTCCCATCTCCGTTAGTTTGTGCCTTAAGATCTTGGGCTGGATGGTGTTAAAGGCACTAGAGAAGTCAAGGAATGTAATCCTCACAGCACAACTGACCCCATCTAGGTGAGAGAGTGATTTGTGCAGCAAATACGTGATAGCATCCTCCACTCCCACCTTCTCCTTATACGCAAACTGAAGAGGATCCTGGGCGTGCCTGGTTTGTGGCCTCAGATTCTGTATTATCAGCCGCTCCATGGTCTTCATCACGTGCGACGTCAAGGCAACAGGTCTGAAGTCATTCAACTCCTTTGGTTGTGGTTTCTTCGGTACCGGGACAATACAGGATGTTTTCCACTGTCTGGGTACTCTTCTCTGCTCCAGGCTCATGTTGAAGATGAGCTGTAGTGGTTCTCCCAGCTCAGTCGCACAGGCCCTCAGTAATCGTGGGGAAACTCCATCCGGTCCCGCCGCCTTGCTGGTACAGATCTTCCTCAGTTGACCTTCCACCTGTGCAGCCGTAATCCTGGACGTGGGCAAGGTCTCCTGTGAGTGGCTATTTTCCTGTGAGGGAAGTAAGCCTGGTGTGGAGTTCTGCGGTGAGGATGAGATTGTGCTGTCGAACCTATTGAAGAAGTTGTTCAGCTGGTTCGCTTTCTCCACATCTCCACTTATGTTTGCCCCCCGCTTTGCACCGCATCCGGTGATGATCTTCATCCCATCCCACACCTCCTTCATGCTTTTTTTCTGCAGCTTTTGTTCTAGCTTCCTCCTATACTGCTCCTTTGCCCCCCTTATCTGTACTCTGAGTTCCTTCTGAACTCTTTTAAGCTCCAACCGATCACCATCTTTAAAGGCCCTCTTCTTCTGGTTTAGGAGGCCTTTGATGTGACTAGTGATCCAGGGCTTATTATTGGGATAGCAGCGAACAGTTCTAACAGGGACAATGGCATCCACACAAAAGTTAATATAGTCCGTTGTGCATTCAGTGACCTCCTCAACGCCCCCACAGAGCCCCCCTTGCAGTACATCCCAGTTAGTAGTACCGAAGCAGTCTCTCAGGGCCTGTTCAGATTCAGGAGTCGACTTCCTAAAAGAGCGTGTGGTAGTGGGATGCCTCATCACAATTGATTTATATCTGGGCTGTAACAAATCCAGGTTGTGATCAGCTTTCCCCAATGAAGGCAGTGGGGATGCACTATATGTTTATTCAGGGTGAGGGTCAGTGTGTAACTGTACAGAGTCACTGTTTATTCAGGGTGAGGGTCAGTGTGTAACTGTACTGTGTCACTGTTAATTCACGGTGAGGGTCAGTGTGTAACTGTACTGTGTCACTGTTTATTCAGGGTGAGGGTCACTCAATGTAACTGTACAGAGTCACTTTTATTCAGGGTGAGGGTCAGTGTGTAACTGTACAGAGTCACTGTTTATTCAGGGTGAGGGTCACTGAGTAACTGTACAGTCACTGTTTATTCAGGGTGAGGGTCAGTGTGTAACTGTACAGTCACTGTTTATTCAGGGTGAGGGTCACTGAGTAACTGTACAGTCACTGTTTATTCAGGGTGAGGGTCAGTGTGTAACTGTACAGTCACTGTCTATTCAGGGTGAGGGTTACAGTTTAACTGTACAGAGTCACTGTCTATTCAGGGTGAGGGTCTCTGTGTAACTGTACTGTGACACTGTTTATTCAAGCTGAGGGTCAGTGTGTAACTGTACAGAGTCACTGTTTATTCAGGGTGAGGTTCAGTGTGTAACTGTACTGTGTCACTGTTAATTCAGGGTGAGGGTCAGTGTGTAACTGTACTGTGTCACTGTTTATTCAGGGTGAGGGTCACTCACTGTAACTGTACAGAGTCACTTTTATTCAGGGTGAGGGTCAGTGTATAACTGTACAGAGTCACTGTTTATTCAGGGTGAGGGTCACTGAGTAACTGTACAGTCACTGTTTATTCAGGGTGAGGGTCAGTGGGTAACTGTACAGTCACTGTTTATTCAGGGTGAGGGTTACAGTTTAACTGTACAGAGTCACTGTTTATTCAGGGTGAGGGTCACTCACTGTGTAACTGCACAGAGTCATTGTTTATTCAGGGTGAGGGTTACTCTCAGTGTATCTGTACAGTGTCACTGTTTACTCAGGGTTAAGGTCACTCACTGTGTAACTGTACAGAGTCACTGATTATTCAGGGTGAACTCACTGTGTAACTGTACAGAGTCACTGATTATTGAGGGTGAGGGTCACTCACTGTGTAACTGTACAGAGTCACAGTTTATTCAGGGTGAGGGTCACTCACTATAACTGTACAGAGTCACTGTTTATTCAGGGTGAGGGTCACTCACTATAACTGTACAGAGTCACAGTTTATTCAGGGTGAGGGTCACTCACTATAACTGTACAGAGTCACTGTTTATTCAGGGAGAGGGTCAGTGTGTAACTGTACAGAGTCACTGTTTATTCAGGGTGTGCGTCACTCTGTGTGCAACTGTACAGAGTCACTTTTTATTCAGGGTGAGAGTCTCATTGTAACTGTACAGAATCACTGTTTATTCAGGGTGAGGGTCACTGTGTAACTGTACAGAGTCACTGTTTATTCAGGGTGAGGGTCAGTGTGTAACTGTACAGACTCACTGTTTATTCAGGATGAAGGTCACTGTGTAACTGTACAGAGTCACTGTTTATTCAGGGTGAGGGTCTCTGTGTAACTGTACTGTGACACTGTTTATTCAAGCTGAGGGTCAGTGTGTAACTGTACAGAGTCACTGTTTATTCAGGGTGAGGTTCAGTGTGTAACTGTACTGTGTCACTGTTTATTCAGGGTGAGGGTCAGTGTGTAACTGTACAGAGTCACTGTTTATTCAGGGTGAGGGTCACTGAGTAACTGTACAGTCACTGTTTATTCAGGGTGAGGGTCAGTGTGTAACTGTACAGTCACTGTTTATTCAGGGTGAGGGTTACAGTTTAACTGTACAGAGTCACTGTTTATTCAGGGTGAGGGTCACTCACTGTGTAACTGCACAGAGTCATTGTTTATTCAGGGTGAGGGTTACTCTCAGTGTATCTGTACAGTGTCACTGTTTACTCAGGGTTAAGGTCACTCACTGTGTAACTGTACAGAGTCACTGATTATTCAGGGTGAACTCACTGTGTAACTGTACAGAGTCACTTTTATTCAGGGTGAGGGTCAGTGTGTAACTGTACAGAGTCATTGTTTATTCAGGGTGAGGGTCACTGTGTAACTGCACGGAGTCACTGTTTATTCAGGGTGAGTGTCGCTGTGTAACTGTACAGGGTCACTTTTATTCAGGGTGAGGGTCAGTGTGTAACTGCACAGAGTCACTGTTTATTCAGGGTGTGCGTCACTCTGTGTGCAACTGTACAGAGTCACTTTTTATTCAGGGTGAGAGTCTCATTGTAACTGTACAGAGTCACTGTTTATTCAGGGTGAGGGTCACTGTGTAACTGTACAGAGTCACTTTTTATTCAGGGTGAGGGTCAGTGTGTAACTGTACAGACTCACTGTTTATTCAGGATGAAGGTCACTGTGTAACTGTACAGAGTCACTGTTTATTCAGGGTGAGGGTCACTCACAGTGTAACTGTACTGTGTCACTGTTTATTCAGGGTGAGGGTCAGTGTGTAACTGTACAGAGTCACTGTTTATTCAGGGTGAGGGTCACTCACTGTGTAACTGTACTGTGTCACTGTTTATTCAGGGTGAGGGTCAGTGTGTAACTGTACAGAGTCACTGTTTATTCAGGGTGAGGGTCAGTGTGTAACTGTACTGTGACACTGTTTATTCAAACTGAGGGTCACTGTGTAACTGTACTGTGTCAGTTTTTATTCAGGGTGAGGGTTACTCACTGTGTAACTGTACTGAGTCACTGTTTATTCAGCGAGAGGGTCACTGTGTAACTGTAGAGTCACTGTTTATTCAGGGTGAGGGTCAGTGTGTAACTGTACTGTGACACTGTTTATTCAAACTGAGGGTCAGTGTGTAACTGTACAGAGTCACTGTTTATTCAGGGTGAGGGTTACTCACTGTGTAACTGTACAGAGTCACTGTTTATTCAGGTAGAAGGTCACTCACTGTATAACTGTACAGAGTCACTGTTTATTCAGGGTCAGGGTTACTCACTGTGTAAGTGTAGATGGTCACTGTTTATTCAGCGTGAACTCACTGTGTAACTGTAGAGAGTCATTGTTTATTCAGGGTGAGGGTTACTCGCAGTGTATCTGTACAGTGTCACTCTTTATTCAGGGTTAAGGTCACTCACTGTGTAACTGTACAGTGTCACTGTTTATTCAGGGTGAGGGTCAGTGTGTAACTGTACAGTCACTGTTTATTCAGGGTGAGGGTCACTGAGTAACTGTACAGTCACTGTTTATTCAGGGTGAGGGTCAGTGTGTAACTGTACAGTCACTGTTTATTCAGGGTGAGGGTCACTGAGTAACTGTACAGTCACTGTTTATTCAGGGTGAGGGTCAGTGTGTAACTGTACAGTCACTGTCTATTCAGGGTGAGGGTTACAGTTTAACTGTACAGAGTCACTGTCTATTCAGGGTGAGGGTCTCTGTGTAACTGTACTGTGACACTGTTTATTCAAGCTGAGGGTCAGTGTGTAACTGTACAGAGTCACTGTTTATTCAGGGTGAGGTTCAGTGTGTAACTGTACTGTGTCACTGTTAATTCAGGGTGAGGGTCAGTGTGTAACTGTACTGTGTCACTGTTTATTCAGGGTGAGGGTCACTCACTGTAACTGTACAGAGTCACTTTTATTCAGGGTGAGGGTCAGTGTATAACTGTACAGAGTCACTGTTTATTCAGGGTGAGGGTCACTGAGTAACTGTACAGTCACTGTTTATTCAGGGTGAGGGTCAGTGGGTAACTGTACAGTCACTGTTTATTCAGGGTGAGGGTTACAGTTTAACTGTACAGAGTCACTGTTTATTCAGGGTGAGGGTCACTCACTGTGTAACTGCACAGAGTCATTGTTTATTCAGGGTGAGGGTTACTCTCAGTGTATCTGTACAGTGTCACTGTTTACTCAGGGTTAAGGTCACTCACTGTGTAACTGTACAGAGTCACTGATTATTCAGGGTGAACTCACTGTGTAACTGTACAGAGTCACTGATTATTGAGGGTGAGGGTCACTCACTGTGTAACTGTACAGAGTCACAGTTTATTCAGGGTGAGGGTCACTCACTATAACTGTACAGAGTCACTGTTTATTCAGGGTGAGGGTCACTGTGTAACTGCACGGAGTCACTGTTTATTCAGGGTGAGTGTCGCTGTGTAACTGTACAGGGTCACTTTTATTCAGGGTGAGGGTCAGTGTGTAACTGTACAGAGTCACTTTTTATTCAGGGTGAGAGTCTCATTGTAACTGTACAGAGTCACTGTTTATTCAGGGTGAGGGTCACTGTGTAACTGTACAGAGTCACTGTTTATTCAGGGTGAGGGTCAGTGTGTAACTGTACAGACTCACTGTTTATTCAGGATGAAGGTCACTGTGTAACTGTACTGTGTCACTGTTAATTCAGGGTGAGGGTCAGTGTGTAACTGTACTGTGTCACTGTTTATTCAGGGTGAGGGTCACTCACTGTAACTGTACAGAGTCACTTTTATTCAGGGTGAGGGTCAGTGTGTAACTGTACAGAGTCACTGTTTATTCAGGGTGAGGGTCACTGAGTAACTGTACAGTCACTGTTTATTCAGGGTGAGGGTCAGTGGGTAACTGTACAGTCACTGTTTATTCAGGGTGAGGGTTACAGTTTAACTGTACAGAGTCACTGTTTATTCAGGGTGAGGGTCACTCACTGTGTAACTGCACAGAGTCTTTGTTTATTCAGGGTGAGGGTTACTCTCAGTGTATCTGTACAGTGTCACTGTTTACTCAGGGTTAAGGTCACTCACTGTGTAACTGTACAGAGTCACTGATTATTCAGGGTGAACTCACTGTGTAACTGTACAGAGTCACTGATTATTGAGGGTGAGGGTCACTCACTGTGTAACTGTACAGAGTCACTGTTTATTCAGGGAGAGGGTCAGTGTGTAACTGTACAGAGTCACTTTTATTCAGGGTGAGGGTCAGTGTGTAACTGCACAGAGTCACTCGTTGATTCAGGCTATGGTCTTTGTGTAACTGTAAAGAGTCACTGTTTATACAGGGTGAGAGTCACTGTGTAACTGTACAGAGTCACTGTTTATTCGGGTGAGGGTTACAGTTTAACTGTACAGAGTCACTTTTATTCAGGGTGAGTGTCACTGTGTAACTGTACAGAGTCACTGTTTATTCAGGGTGAGGGTCAGTGTGTAACTGTACAGAGTCACTGTTTATGCAGGGTGAAGGTCACTCACTGTGTAACTGTACAGAGTAATTGTTTATTCAGGGTGAGGGTCAGTGTGTAACTGTACAGAGTCACTGTTTATTCAGTGCGATGGTCAGTGTGTAACTGTACAGAGTCACTTTTATTCAGGGTGAGGGTTACTGTGTAACTGTACAGAGTCACTGTTTATTCAGGGTGAGGGTCACTCACTGTAACTGTACAGAGTCACTTTTATTCAGGGTGAGGGTCAGTGTGCAACTGTACATAGATAGATAGATAGATAGATAGATAGATAGATAGATAGATAGATAGATAGATAGATAGATAGATAGATACTTTATTCATCCCCATGGGGAAATTCAACTTTTTTTCCAATGTCCCATACACTTGTTGTAGCAAAACTAATTACATACAATACTTAACTCAGTAAAAAATATGATATGCATCTAAATGACTATCTCAAAAAGCATTAATAATAGCTTTTAAAAAGTTCTTAAGTCCTGGCGGTTGAATTGTAAAGCCTAATGGCATTGGGGAGTATTGACCTCTTCATCATGTCTGAGGAGCATTGCATCGATAGTAGCCTGTCACTGAAACTGCTTCTCTGTCTCTGGATGGTGCTATGTAGAGGATGTTCAGAGTTTTCCATAATTGACCGTAGCCTACTCAGCGCCCTTCGCTCAGCTACCGATGTTAAACTCTCCAGTACTTTGCCCACGACAGAGCCCGCCTTCCTTACCAGCTTATTAAGACGTGAGGCATCCCTCTTCTTAATGCTTCCTCCCCAACACGCCACCACAAAGAAGAGGGCGCTCTCCACAACTGACCTATAGAACATCTTCAGCATCTCACTACAGACATTGAATGACGCCAACCTTCTAAGGAAGTACAGTCGACTCTGTGCCTTCCTGCACAAGGCATCTGTGTTGGCAGTCCAGTCTAGCTTCTCGTCTAACTGTACTCCCAGATACTTGTAGGTCTTAACCTGCTCCACACATTCTCCATTAATGATCACTGGCTCCATATGAGGCCTAGATCTCCTAAAGTCCAGCACCATCTCTTTGGTCTTGGTGATATTGAGACGCAGGTAGTTTGAGTTGCACCATATCACAAAGTCCTGTATCAGTTTCCTATACTCCTCCTCCTGTCCATTCCTGACACACCCCACTATGGCCGTGTCATCAGCGAACTTCTGCACATGGCAGGACTCCGAGTTATATTGGAAGTCTGATGTGTACAGGGTGAACAGGACCGGAGAGAGTACGGTTCCCTGCGGCGCTCCTGTGCTGCTGACCACCGTGTCAGACCTACAGTCTCCCAACCGCACATACTGAGGTCTATCTGTCAAGTAGTCCACTATCCAATCCACCATGTGAGAGTCTACTCCCATCTCCGTTAGTTTGTGCCTTAAGATCTTGGGCTGGATGGTGTTAAAGGCACTAGAGAAGTCAAGGAATGTAATCCTCACAGCACAACTGACCCCATCTAGGTGAGAGAGTGATTTGTGCAGCAAATACGTGATAGCATCCTCCACTCCCACCTTCTCCTTATACGCAAACTGAAGAGGATCCTGGGCGTGCCTGGTTTGTGGCCTCAGATTCTGTATTATCAGCCGCTCCATGGTCTTCATCACGTGCGACGTCAAGGCAACAGGTCTGAAGTCATTCAACTCCTTTGGTTGTGGTTTCTTCGGTACCGGGACAATACAGGATGTTTTCCACTGTCTGGGTACTCTTCTCTGCTCCAGGCTCATGTTGAAGATGAGCTGTAGTGGTTCTCCCAGCTCAGTCGCACAGGCCCTCAGTAATCGTGGGGAAACTCCATCCGGTCCCGCCGCCTTGCTGGTACAGATCTTCCTCAGTTGACCTTCCACCTGTGCAGCCGTAATCCTGGACGTGGGCAAGGTCTCCTGTGAGTGGCTATTTTCCTGTGAGGGAAGTAAGCCTGGTGTGGAGTTCTGCGGTGAGGATGAGATTGTGCTGTCGAACCTATTGAAGAAGTTGTTCAGCTGGTTCGCTTTCTCCACATCTCCACTTATGTTTGCCCCCCGCTTTGCACCGCATCCGGTGATGATCTTCATCCCATCCCACACCTCCTTCATGCTTTTTTTCTGCAGCTTTTGTTCTAGCTTCCTCCTATACTGCTCCTTTGCCCCCCTTATCTGTACTCTGAGTTCCTTCTGAACTCTTTTAAGCTCCAACCGATCACCATCTTTAAAGGCCCTCTTCTTCTGGTTTAGGAGGCCTTTGATGTGACTAGTGATCCAGGGCTTATTATTGGGATAGCAGCGAACAGTTCTAACAGGGACAATGGCATCCACACAAAAGTTAATATAGTCCGTTGTGCATTCAGTGACCTCCTCAACGCCCCCACAGAGCCCCCCTTGCAGTACATCCCAGTTAGTAGTACCGAAGCAGTCTCTCAGGGCCTGTTCAGATTCAGGAGTCGACTTCCTAAAAGAGCGTGTGGTAGTGGGATGCCTCATCACAATTGATTTATATCTGGGCTGTAACAAATCCAGGTTGTGATCAGCTTTCCCCAATGAAGGCAGTGGGGATGCACTATATGTTTATTCAGGGTGAGGGTCAGTGTGTAACTGTACAGAGTCACTGTTTATTCAGGGTGAGGGTCAGTGTGTAACTGTACTGTGTCACTGTTAATTCACGGTGAGGGTCAGTGTGTAACTGTACTGTGTCACTGTTTATTCAGGGTGAGGGTCACTCAATGTAACTGTACAGAGTCACTTTTATTCAGGGTGAGGGTCAGTGTGTAACTGTACAGAGTCACTGTTTATTCAGGGTGAGGGTCACTGAGTAACTGTACAGTCACTGTTTATTCAGGGTGAGGGTCAGTGTGTAACTGTACAGTCACTGTTTATTCAGGGTGAGGGTCACTGAGTAACTGTACAGTCACTGTTTATTCAGGGTGAGGGTCAGTGTGTAACTGTACAGTCACTGTCTATTCAGGGTGAGGGTTACAGTTTAACTGTACAGAGTCACTGTCTATTCAGGGTGAGGGTCTCTGTGTAACTGTACTGTGACACTGTTTATTCAAGCTGAGGGTCAGTGTGTAACTGTACAGAGTCACTGTTTATTCAGGGTGAGGTTCAGTGTGTAACTGTACTGTGTCACTGTTAATTCAGGGTGAGGGTCAGTGTGTAACTGTACTGTGTCACTGTTTATTCAGGGTGAGGGTCACTCACTGTAACTGTACAGAGTCACTTTTATTCAGGGTGAGGGTCAGTGTATAACTGTACAGAGTCACTGTTTATTCAGGGTGAGGGTCACTGAGTAACTGTACAGTCACTGTTTATTCAGGGTGAGGGTCAGTGGGTAACTGTACAGTCACTGTTTATTCAGGGTGAGGGTTACAGTTTAACTGTACAGAGTCACTGTTTATTCAGGGTGAGGGTCACTCACTGTGTAACTGCACAGAGTCATTGTTTATTCAGGGTGAGGGTTACTCTCAGTGTATCTGTACAGTGTCACTGTTTACTCAGGGTTAAGGTCACTCACTGTGTAACTGTACAGAGTCACTGATTATTCAGGGTGAACTCACTGTGTAACTGTACAGAGTCACTGATTATTGAGGGTGAGGGTCACTCACTGTGTAACTGTACAGAGTCACAGTTTATTCAGGGTGAGGGTCACTCACTATAACTGTACAGAGTCACTGTTTATTCAGGGTGAGGGTCACTCACTATAACTGTACAGAGTCACAGTTTATTCAGGGTGAGGGTCACTCACTATAACTGTACAGAGTCACTGTTTATTCAGGGAGAGGGTCAGTGTGTAACTGTACAGAGTCACTGTTTATTCAGGGTGTGCGTCACTCTGTGTGCAACTGTACAGAGTCACTTTTTATTCAGGGTGAGAGTCTCATTGTAACTGTACAGAATCACTGTTTATTCAGGGTGAGGGTCACTGTGTAACTGTACAGAGTCACTGTTTATTCAGGGTGAGGGTCAGTGTGTAACTGTACAGACTCACTGTTTATTCAGGATGAAGGTCACTGTGTAACTGTACAGAGTCACTGTTTATTCAGGGTGAGGGTCTCTGTGTAACTGTACTGTGACACTGTTTATTCAAGCTGAGGGTCAGTGTGTAACTGTACAGAGTCACTGTTTATTCAGGGTGAGGTTCAGTGTGTAACTGTACTGTGTCACTGTTTATTCAGGGTGAGGGTCAGTGTGTAACTGTACAGAGTCACTGTTTATTCAGGGTGAGGGTCACTGAGTAACTGTACAGTCACTGTTTATTCAGGGTGAGGGTCAGTGTGTAACTGTACAGTCACTGTTTATTCAGGGTGAGGGTTACAGTTTAACTGTACAGAGTCACTGTTTATTCAGGGTGAGGGTCACTCACTGTGTAACTGCACAGAGTCATTGTTTATTCAGGGTGAGGGTTACTCTCAGTGTATCTGTACAGTGTCACTGTTTACTCAGGGTTAAGGTCACTCACTGTGTAACTGTACAGAGTCACTGATTATTCAGGGTGAACTCACTGTGTAACTGTACAGAGTCACTTTTATTCAGGGTGAGGGTCAGTGTGTAACTGTACAGAGTCATTGTTTATTCAGGGTGAGGGTCACTGTGTAACTGCACGGAGTCACTGTTTATTCAGGGTGAGTGTCGCTGTGTAACTGTACAGGGTCACTTTTATTCAGGGTGAGGGTCAGTGTGTAACTGCACAGAGTCACTGTTTATTCAGGGTGTGCGTCACTCTGTGTGCAACTGTACAGAGTCACTTTTTATTCAGGGTGAGAGTCTCATTGTAACTGTACAGAGTCACTGTTTATTCAGGGTGAGGGTCACTGTGTAACTGTACAGAGTCACTTTTTATTCAGGGTGAGGGTCAGTGTGTAACTGTACAGACTCACTGTTTATTCAGGATGAAGGTCACTGTGTAACTGTACAGAGTCACTGTTTATTCAGGGTGAGGGTCACTCACAGTGTAACTGTACTGTGTCACTGTTTATTCAGGGTGAGGGTCAGTGTGTAACTGTACAGAGTCACTGTTTATTCAGGGTGAGGGTCACTCACTGTGTAACTGTACTGTGTCACTGTTTATTCAGGGTGAGGGTCAGTGTGTAACTGTACAGAGTCACTGTTTATTCAGGGTGAGGGTCAGTGTGTAACTGTACTGTGACACTGTTTATTCAAACTGAGGGTCACTGTGTAACTGTACTGTGTCAGTTTTTATTCAGGGTGAGGGTTACTCACTGTGTAACTGTACTGAGTCACTGTTTATTCAGCGAGAGGGTCACTGTGTAACTGTAGAGTCACTGTTTATTCAGGGTGAGGGTCAGTGTGTAACTGTACTGTGACACTGTTTATTCAAACTGAGGGTCAGTGTGTAACTGTACAGAGTCACTGTTTATTCAGGGTGAGGGTTACTCACTGTGTAACTGTACAGAGTCACTGTTTATTCAGGTAGAAGGTCACTCACTGTATAACTGTACAGAGTCACTGTTTATTCAGGGTCAGGGTTACTCACTGTGTAAGTGTAGATGGTCACTGTTTATTCAGCGTGAACTCACTGTGTAACTGTAGAGAGTCATTGTTTATTCAGGGTGAGGGTTACTCGCAGTGTATCTGTACAGTGTCACTCTTTATTCAGGGTTAAGGTCACTCACTGTGTAACTGTACAGTGTCACTGTTTATTCAGGGTGAGGGTCAGTGTGTAACTGTACAGTCACTGTTTATTCAGGGTGAGGGTCACTGAGTAACTGTACAGTCACTGTTTATTCAGGGTGAGGGTCAGTGTGTAACTGTACAGTCACTGTTTATTCAGGGTGAGGGTCACTGAGTAACTGTACAGTCACTGTTTATTCAGGGTGAGGGTCAGTGTGTAACTGTACAGTCACTGTCTATTCAGGGTGAGGGTTACAGTTTAACTGTACAGAGTCACTGTCTATTCAGGGTGAGGGTCTCTGTGTAACTGTACTGTGACACTGTTTATTCAAGCTGAGGGTCAGTGTGTAACTGTACAGAGTCACTGTTTATTCAGGGTGAGGTTCAGTGTGTAACTGTACTGTGTCACTGTTAATTCAGGGTGAGGGTCAGTGTGTAACTGTACTGTGTCACTGTTTATTCAGGGTGAGGGTCACTCACTGTAACTGTACAGAGTCACTTTTATTCAGGGTGAGGGTCAGTGTATAACTGTACAGAGTCACTGTTTATTCAGGGTGAGGGTCACTGAGTAACTGTACAGTCACTGATTATTCAGGGTGAGGGTCAGTGGGTAACTGTACAGTCACTGTTTATTCAGGGTGAGGGTTACAGTTTAACTGTACAGAGTCACTGTTTATTCAGGGTGAGGGTCACTCACTGTGTAACTGCACAGAGTCATTGTTTATTCAGGGTGAGGGTTACTCTCAGTGTATCTGTACAGTGTCACTGTTTACTCAGGGTTAAGGTCACTCACTGTGTAACTGTACAGAGTCACTGATTATTCAGGGTGAACTCACTGTGTAACTGTACAGAGTCACTGATTATTGAGGGTGAGGGTCACTCACTGTGTAACTGTACAGAGTCACAGTTTATTCAGGGTGAGGGTCACTCACTATAACTGTACAGAGTCACTGTTTATTCAGGGTGAGGGTCACTGTGTAACTGCACGGAGTCACTGTTTATTCAGGGTGAGTGTCGCTGTGTAACTGTACAGGGTCACTTTTATTCAGGGTGAGGGTCAGTGTGTAACTGTACAGAGTCACTTTTTATTCAGGGTGAGAGTCTCATTGTAACTGTACAGAGTCACTGTTTATTCAGGGTGAGGGTCACTGTGTAACTGTACAGAGTCACTGTTTATTCAGGGTGAGGGTCAGTGTGTAACTGTACAGACTCACTGTTTATTCAGGATGAAGGTCACTGTGTAACTGTAAAGAGTCACTGTTTATTCAGGGTGAGGTTCACTCACAGTGTAACTGTACTGTGTCACTGTTTATTCAGGGTAAGGGTCAGTGTGTAACTGTACAGAGTCACTGTTTATTCAGGGTGAGTGTCACTGAGTAACTGTACAGTCACTGTTTATTCAGGGTGAGGGTCAGTGTGTAACTGTACAGTCACTGTTTATTCAGGGTGAGGGTTACAGTTTAACTGTACAGAGTCACTGTTTATTCAGGGTGAGGGTCACTCACTGTGTAACTGCACAGAGTCATTGTTTATTCAGGGTGAGGGTTACTCTCAGTGTATCTGTACAGTGTCACTGTTTACTCAGGGTTAAGGTCACTCACTGTGTAACTGTACAGAGTCACTGATTATTCAGGGTGAACTCACTGTGTAACTGTACAGAGTCACTGATTATTGAGGGTGAGGGTCACTCACTGTGTAACTGTACAGAGTCACAGTTTATTCAGGGTGAGGGTCACTCACTATAACTGTACAGAGTCACTGTTTATTCAGGGTGAGGGTCACTGTGTAACTGTACAGGGTCACTTTTATTCAGGGTGAGGGTCAGTGTGTAACTGCACAGAGTCTGTTTATTCAGGGTGTGCGTCACACTGTGTGCAACTGTACAGAGTCACTTTTTATTCAGGGTGAGACTCTCATTGTAACTGTACAGAGTCACTGTTTATTCAGGGTGAGGGTCACCTTGTAACTGTACAGAGTCACTGTTTATTCAGGGTGAGGGTCAGTGTGTAACTGTACAGACTCACTGTTTATTCAGGATGAAGGTCACTGTGTAACTGTACAGAGTCACTGTTTATTCAGGGTGAGGGTCTCTGTGTAACTGTACTGTGACACTGTTTATTCAAGCTGAGGGTCAGTGTGTAACTGTACAGAGTCACTGTTTATTCAGGGTGAGGTTCAGTGTGTAACTGTACTGTGTCACTGTTTATTCAGGGTGAGGGTCAGTGTGTAACTGTACAGAGTCACTGTTTATTCAGGGTGAGAGTCTCATTGTAACTGTACAGAGTCACTGTTTATTCAGGGTGAGGGTCACTGTGTAACTGTACAGAGTCACTGTTTATTCAGGGTGAGGGTCAGTGTGTAACTGTACAGACTCGCTGTTTATTCAGGATGAAGGTCACTGTGTAACTGTACAGAGTCACTGTTTATTCAGGGTGAGGGTCTCTGTGTAACTGTACTGTGACACTGTTTATTCAAGCTGAGGGTCAGTGTGTAACTGTACAGAGTCACTGTTTATTCAGGGTGAGGTTCAGTGTGTAACTGTACTGTGTCACTGTTTATTCAGGGTGAGGGTCAGTGTGTAACTGTACAGAGTCACTGTTTATTCAGGGTGAGGGTCACTGAGTAACTGTACAGTCACTGTTTATTCAGGGTGAGGGTCAGTGTGTAACTGTACAGTCACTGTTTATTCAGGGTGAGGGTTACAGTTTAACTGTACAGAGTCACTGTTTATTCAGGGTGAGGGTCACTCACTGTGTAACTGCACAGAGTCATTGTTTATTCAGGGTGAGGGTTACTCTCAGTGTATCTGTACAGTGTCACTGTTTACTCAGGGTTAAGGTCACTCACTGTGTAACTGTACAGAGTCACTGATTATTCAGGGTGAACTCACTGTGTAACTGTACAGAGTCACTTTTATTCAGGGTGAGGGTCAGTGTGTAACTGTACAGAGTCATTGTTTATTCAGGGTGAGGGTCACTGTGTAACTGCACGGAGTCACTGTTTATTCAGGGTGAGTGTCGCTGTGTAACTGTACAGGGTCACTTTTATTCAGGGTGAGGGTCAGTGTGTAACTGCACAGAGTCACTGTTTATTCAGGGTGTGCGTCACTCTGTGTGCAACTGTACAGAGTCACTTTTTATTCAGGGTGAGAGTCTCATTGTAACTGTACAGAGTCACTGTTTATTCAGGGTGAGGGTCACTGTGTAACTGTACAGAGTCACTTTTTATTCAGGGTGAGGGTCAGTGTGTAACTGTACAGACTCACTGTTTATTCAGGATGAAGGTCACTGTGTAACTGTACAGAGTCACTGTTTATTCAGGGTGAGGGTCACTCACAGTGTAACTGTACTGTGTCACTGTTTATTCAGGGTGAGGGTCAGTGTGTAACTGTACAGAGTCACTGTTTATTCAGGGTGAGGGTCACTCACTGTGTAACTGTACTGTGTCACTGTTTATTCAGGGTGAGGGTCAGTGTGTAACTGTACAGAGTCACTGTTTATTCAGGGTGAGGGTCAGTGTGTAACTGTACTGTGACACTGTTTATTCAAACTGAGGGTCACTGTGTAACTGTACTGTGTCAGTTTTTATTCAGGGTGAGGGTTACTCACTGTGTAACTGTACTGAGTCACTGTTTATTCAGCGAGAGGGTCACTGTGTAACTGTAGAGTCACTGTTTATTCAGGGTGAGGGTCAGTGTGTAACTGTACTGTGACACTGTTTATTCAAACTGAGGGTCAGTGTGTAACTGTACAGAGTCACTGTTTATTCAGGGTGAGGGTTACTCACTGTATAACTGTACAGAGTCACTGTTTATTCAGGGTCAGGGTTACTCACTGTGTAAGTGTAGATGGTCACTGTTTATTCAGCGTGAACTCACTGTGTAACTGTACAGAGTCATTGTTTATTCAGGGTGAGGGTTACTCGCAGTGTATCTGTACAGTGTCACTCTTTATTCAGGGTTAAGGTCACTCACTCTGTAACTGTACAGTGTCACTGTTTATTCAGGGTGAAGGTCAGTGTGTAACTGTACAGAGTCACTGTTTATTCAGGGTGAGGGTCACTGAGTAACTGTACAGTCACTGTTTATTCAGGGTGAGGGTCAGTGTGTAACTGTACAGTCACTGTTTATTCAGGGTGAGGGTCACTGAGTAACTGTACAGTCACTGTTTATTCAGGGTGAGGGTTACAGTTTAACTGTACAGAGTCACTGTCTATTCAGGGTGAGGGTCTCTGTGTAACTGTACTGTGACACTGTTTATTCAAGCTGAGGGTCAGTGTGTAACTGTACAGAGTCACTGTTTATTCAGGGTGAGGTTCAGTGTGTAACTGTACTGTGTCACTGTTAATTCAGGGTGAGGGTCAGTGTGTAACTGTACTGTGTCACTGTTTATTCAGGGTGAGGGTCACTCACTGTAACTGTACAGAGTCACTTTTATTCAGGGTGAGGGTCAGTGTATAACTGTACAGAGTCACTGTTTATTCAGGGTGAGGGTCACTGAGTAACTGTACAGTCACTGTTTATTCAGGGTGAGGGTCAGTGGGTAACTGTACAGTCACTGTTTATTCAGGGTGAGGGTTACAGTTTAACTGTACAGAGTCACTGTTTATTCAGGGTGAGGGTCACTCACTGTGTAACTGCACAGAGTCATTGTTTATTCAGGGTGAGGGTTACTCTCAGTGTATCTGTACAGTGTCACTGTTTACTCAGGGTTAAGGTCACTCACTGTGTAACTGTACAGAGTCACTGATTATTCAGGGTGAACTCACTGTGTAACTGTACAGAGTCACTGATTATTGAGGGTGAGGGTCACTCACTGTGTAACTGTACAGAGTCACTGTTTATTCAGGGTGAGGGTCACTGTGTAACTGCACGGAGTCACTGTTTATTCAGGGTGAGTTTCGCTGTGTAACTGTACAGGGTCACTTTTATTCAGGGTGAGGGTCAGTGTGTAACTGCACAGAGTCACTGTTTATTCAGGGTGTGCGTCACTCTGTGTGCAACTGTACAGAGTCACTTTTTATTCAGGGTGAGAGTCTCATTGTAACTGTACAGAGTCACTGTTTATTCAGGGTGAGGGTCACTGTGTAACTGTACAGAGTCACTGTTTATTCAGGGTGAGGGTCAGTGTGTAACTGTACAGACTCACTGTTTATTCAGGATGAAGGTCACTGTGTAACTGTAAAGAGTCACTGTTTATTCAGGGTGAGGTTCACTCACAGTGTAACTGTACTGTGTCACTGTTTATTCAGGGTAAGGGTCAGTGTGTAACTGTACAGAGTCACTGTTTATTCAGGGTGAGAGTCACTGAGTAACTGTACAGTCACTGTTTATTCAGGGTGAGGGTCAGTGTGTAACTGTACAGTCACTGTTTATTCAGGGTGAGGGTTACAGTTTAACTGTACAGAGTCACTGTTTATTCAGGGTGAGGGTCACTCACTGTGTAACTGCACAGAGTCATTGTTTATTCAGGGTGAGGGTTACTCTCAGTGTATCTGTACAGTGTCACTGTTTACTCAGGGTTAAGGTCACTCACTGTGTAACTGTACAGAGTCACTGATTATTCAGGGTGAACTCACTGTGTAACTGTACAGAGTCACTGATTATTGAGGGTGAGGGTCACTCACTGTGTAACTGTACAGAGTCACAGTTTATTCAGGGTGAGGGTCACTCACTATAACTGTACAGAGTCACTGTTTATTCAGGGTGAGGGTCACTGTGTAACTGTACAGGGTCACTTTTATTCAGGGTGAGGGTCAGTGTGCAACTGTACAGAGTCACTTTTTATTCAGGGTGAGAGTCTCATTGTAACTGTACAGAGTCACTGTTTATTCAGGGTGAGGGTCACTGTGTAACTGTACAGAGTCACTGTTTATTCAGGGTGAGGGTCAGTGTGTAACTGTACAGACTCACTGTTTATTCAGGATGAAGGTCACTGTGTAACTGTACAGAGTCACTGTTTATTCAGGGTGAGGGTCTCTGTGTAACTGTACTGTGACACTGTTTATTCAAGCTGAGGGTCAGTGTGTAACTGTATAGAGTCACTGTTTATTCAGGGTGAGGTTCAGTGTGTAACTGTACTGTGTCACTGTTTATTCAGGGTGAGGGTCAGTGTGTAACTGTACAGAGTCACTGTTTATTCAGGGTGAGGGTCACTGAGTAACTGTACAGTCACTGTTTATTCAGGGTGAGGGTCAGTGTGTAACTGTACAGTCACTGTTTATTCAGGGTGAGGGTTACAGTTTAACTGTACAGAGTCACTGTTTATTCAGGGTGAGGGTCACTCACTGTGTAACTGCACAGAGTCATTGTTTATTCAGGGTGAGGGTTACTCTCAGTGTATCTGTACAGTGTCACTGTTTACTCAGGGTTAAGGTCACTCACTGTGTAACTGTACAGAGTCACTGATTATTCAGGGTGAACTCACTGTGTAACTGTACAGAGTCACTTTTATTCAGGGTGAGGGTCAGTGTGTAACTGTACAGAGTCATTGTTTATTCAGGGTGAGGGTCACTGTGTAACTGCACGGAGTCACTGTTTATTCAGGGTGAGTGTCACTGTGTAACTGTACAGGGTCACTTTTATTCAGGGTGAGGGTCAGTGTGTAACTGCACAGAGTCACTGTTTATTCAGGGTGTGCGTCACTCTGTGTGCAACTGTACAGAGTCACTTTTTATTCAGGGTGAGAGTCTCATTGTAACTGTACAGAGTCACTGTTTATTCAGGGTGAGGGTCACTGTGTAACTGTACAGAGTCACTTTTTATTCAGGGTGAGGGTCAGTGTGTAACTGTACAGACTCACTGTTTATTCAGGATGAAGGTCACTGTGTAACTGTACAGAGTCACTGTTTATTCAGGGTGAGGGTCACTCACAGTGTAACTGTACTGTGTCACTGTTTATTCAGGGTGAGGGTCAGTGTGTAACTGTACAGAGTCACTGTTTATTCAGGGTGAGGGTAACTCACTGTGTAACTGTACTGTGTCACTGTTTATTCAGGCTGAGGGTCAGTGTGTAACTGTACAGAGTCACTGTTTATTCAGGGTGAGGGTCAGTGTGTAACTGTACTGTGACACTGTTTATTCAAACTGAGGGTCACTGTGTAACTGTACTGTGTCAGTTTTTATTCAGGGTGAGGGTTACTCACTGTGTAACTGTACTGAGTCACTGTTTATTCAGCGAGAGGGTCACTGTGTAACTGTAGAGTCACTGTTTATTCAGGGTGAGGGTCAGTGTGTAACTGTACTGTGACACTGTTTATTCAAACTGAGGGTCAGTGTGTAACTGTACAGAGTCACTGTTTATTCAGGGTGAGGGTTACTCACTGTGTAACTGTACAGAGTCACTGTTTATTCAGGTAGAAGGTCACTCACTGTATAACTGTACAGAGTCACTGTTTATTCAGGGTCAGGGTTACTCACTATGTAAGTGTAGATGGTCACTGTTTATTCAGCGTGAACTCACTGTGTAACTGTACAGAGTCATTGTTTATTCATGGTGAGGGTTACTCGCAATGTATCTGTACAGTGTCACTCTTTATTCAGGGTTAAGGTCACTCACTGTGTAACTGTACAGTGTCACTGTTTATTCAGGGTGAAGGTCAGTGTGTAACTGTACAGAGTCACTGTTCAGTCAGGGTGATGGTTACAGTTTAACTGTACAGAGTCACTTTTATTCAGGGTGAGGGTCAGTGTGTAACTGTACAGAGTCATTGTTTATTCAGGGTGAGGGTCAGTGTGTAACTGTACAGAGTCACTGTTTATTCAGGGTGAACTCACTGTGTAACTGTACAGAGTCACTGATTATTGAGGGTGAGGGTCACTCACTGTGTAACTGCACAGAGTCATTGTTTATTCAGGGTGAGGGTTACTCTCAGTGTATCTGTACAGTGTCACTGTTTACTCAGGGTTAAGGTCACTCACTGTGTAACTGTACAGAGTCTCTGATTATTCAGGGTGAACTCACTGTGTAACTGTACAGAGTCACTGATTATTGAGGGTGAGGGTCACTCACTGTGTAACTGTACAGAGTCACAGTTTATTCAGGTTGAGGGTCACTCACTATAACTGTACAGAGTCACTGTTTATTCAGGGTGAGGGTCACTGTGTAACTGTACGGAGTCACTGTTTATTCAGGGTGAGTGTCGCTGTATAACTGTACAGGGTCACTTTTATTCAGGGTGAGGGTCAGTGTGTAACTGCACAGAGTCACTGTTTATTCAGGGTGTGCGTCACTCTGTGTGCAACTGTACAGAGTCACTTTTTATTCAGGGTGAGAGTCTCATTGTAACTGTACAGAGTCACTGTTTATTCAGTGTGAGGGTCACTGTGTAACTGTACAGAGTCACTGTTTATTCAGGGTGAGGGTCAGTGTGTAACTGTACAGACTCACTGTTTATTCAGGATGAAGGTCACTGTGTAACTGTACAGAGTCACTATTTATTCAGGGTGAGGGTCACTCACAGTGTAACTGTACTGTGTCACTGTTTATTCATGGTGAGGGTCAGTGTGTAACTGTACAGAGTCACTGTTTATTCATGGTGATGGTCACTGTCTGTGTAACTGTACTGTGTCACTGTTTATTCAGGGTGAGGGTCACTGTGTAACTGCACGGAGTCACTGTTTATTCAGGGTGAGTGTCGCTGTGTAACTGTACAGGGTCACTTTTATTCAGGGTGTGCGTCACTCTGTGTGCAACTGTACAGAGTCACTTTTTATTCAGGGTGAGAGTCTCATTGTAACTGTACAGAGTCACTGTTTATTCAGGGTGAGGGTCACTGTGTAACTGTACAGAGTCACTGTTTATTCAGGGTGAAGGTCACTCACAGTGTAACTGTACTGTGTCACTGTTTATTCAGGGTGAGGGTCAGTGTGTAACTGTACAGAGTCACTGTTTATTCAGGGTGAGGGTCACTCACTGTGTAACTGTACTGTGTCACTGTTTATTCAGGGTGAGGGTCAGTGTGTAACTGTACTGTGTCACTGTTTATTCAGGGTGAGGGTCAGTGTGTAACAGTACAGAGTCACTGTTTGTTCAGGGTGAGGGTCAGTGTGTAACTGTACTGTGTCACTGTTTATTCAGGGTGAGGGTTACTCACTGTGTAACTGTACAGAGTCATTGTTTATTCAGGGTGAGGGTTACTCACTGTGTAACTGTACTGAGTCACTGTTTATTCAGGGTGAGGGTTACTCACTGTGTAACTGTACTGAGTCACTGTTTATTCAGGGTGAGGGTCAGTGTGTAACTGTACTGTGTCACTGTTTATTCAGGGTGAGGGTTACTCACTGTGTAACTGTACAGAATCATTGTTTATTCAGGGTGAGGGTTACTCACTGTGTAACTGTACAGAGTCACTGTCTATTCAGGGTGAGGGTTACTCACTGTGTAACTGTACAGAGTCACTGTTTATACAGGTAGAAGGTCACTCACTGTATAACTGTACAGAGTCACTGTTTATTCAGGGTCAGGGTTACTCACTGTGTAACTGTACAGAGTCACTGTTTATTCAGGTAGAAAGTCACTCACTCTATAACTGTACAGAGTCACTGTTTATTCAGGGTGAGGGTTACTCACTGTGTAAGTGTAGATAGTCACTGTTTATACAGGTAGAAGGTCACTCACTGTATAACTGTACAGAGTCACTGTTTATTCAGGGTCAGGGTTACTCACTGTGTAACTGTACAGAGTCACTGTTTATTCAGGTAGAAAGTCACTCACTGTATAACTGTACAGAGTCACTGTTTATTCAGGGTGAGGGTTACTCACTGTGTAAGTGTAGATAGTCACTGTTTATTCAGCGTGAACTCACTGTGTAACTGTACAGAGTCATTGTTTATTCAGGGTGAGGGTTACTCGCAGTGTATCTGTACAGTGTCATTCTTTATTCAGGGTTAAGGTCACTCACTGTGTAACTGTACAGTGTCACTGTTTATTCAGGGTGAGGGTCACTGTGTAACTGTAGAGTCACTGTTTATTCAGGGTGAAGGTCAGTGTGTAACTGTACAGAGTCACTTTTATTCAGGGTGAGGGTCAGTGTGTAACTGTACAGAGTCATTGTTTATTCAGGGTGAGGGTCAGTGTGTAACTGTACAGAGTCACTGTTTATTCAGGGCGAACTCACTGTGTAACTGTACAGAGTCACTGATTATTGAGGGTGAGGGTCACTCACTGTTTAACTGCACAGAGTCACTGTTTATTCAGGGTGAGGGTCAGTGTGTAACTGTACTGTGACAATGTTTATTCAAACTGAGGGTCTGTGTGTAACTGTACAGAGTCACTGTTTATTCAGGGTCAGGGTTACTCACTGTGTAACTGTACAGAGTCACTGTTTATTCAGGGTCAGGGTTACTCACTGTGTAACTGTACAGAGTCACTGTTTATTCAGGTAGAAAGTCACTCACTCTATAACTGTACAGAGTCACTGTTTATTCAGCGTGAGGGTCACTGTGTAACTGCACGGAGTCACTGTTTATTCAGGGTGAGTGTCGCTGTGTAACTGTACAGAGTCACTGTTTATTCAGGGTGAACTCACTGTGTAACTGTACAGAGTCACTGATTATTGAGGGTGAGGGTCACTCACTGTGTAACTGCACAGAGTCATTGTTTATTCGGGGTGAGGGTTACTCTCAGTGTATCTGTACAGTGTCACTGTTTACTCAGGGTTAAGGTCACTCACTGTGTAACTGTACAGAGTCTCTGATTATTCAGGGTGAACTCACTGTGTAACTGTACAGAGTCACTGATTATTGAGGGTGAGGGTCACTCACTGTGTAACTGTACAGAGTCACAGTTTATTCAGGTTGAGTGTCACTCACTATAACTGTACAGAGTCACTGTTTATTCAGGGTGAGGGTCACTGTGTAACTGCACGGTGTCACTGTTTATTCAGGGTGAGTGTCGCTGTGTAACTGTACAGGGTCACTTTTATTCAGGGTGAGTGTCAGTGTGTAACTGCACAGAGTCACTGTTTATTCAGGGTGTGCGTCACTCTGTGTGCAACTGTACAGAGTCACTTTTTATTCAGGGTGAGCGTCTCATTGTAACTGCACAGAGTCACTGTTTATTCAGGGTGAGGGTCACAGTGTAACTGTACAGAGTCACTGTTTAATCAGGGTGAGGGTCAGTGTTTAACTGTACAGACTCACTGTTTATTCAGGATGAAGGTCACTGTGTAACTGTACAGAGTCACTGTTTATTCAGGGTGAGGGTCACTCACAGTGTAACTGTACTGTGTCACTGTTTATTCAGGGTGAGGGTCAGTGTGTAACTGTACAGAGTCACTATTTATTCAGGGTGAGGGTCACTCACTGTGTAACTGTACTGTGTCACTGTTTATTCAGGGTGAGGGTCACTGTGTAACTGCACGGAGTCACTGTTTATTCAGGGTGAGTGTCGCTGTGTAACTGTACAGGGTCACTTTTATTCAGGGTGAGGGTCAGTGTGTAACTGCACAGAGTCTCTGTTTATTCAGGGTGTGCGTCACTCTGTGTGCAACTGTACAGAGTCACTTTTTATTCAGGGTGAGAGTCTTATTGTAACTGTACAGAGTCACTGTTTATTCAGGGTGAGGGTCACTGTGTAACTGTACAGAGTCACTGTTTATTCAGGGTGAGGGTCACTCACAGTGTAACTGTACTGTGTCACTGTTTATTCAGGGTGAGGGTCAGTGTGTAACTGTACAGAGTCACTGTTTATTCAGGGTGAGGGTCACTCACTGTGTAACTGTACTGTGTCACTGTTTATTCAGGGTGAGGGTCAGTGTGTAACTGTACTGTGTCACTGTTTATTCAGGGTGAGGGTTAGTGTGTAACAGTACAGAGTCACTGTTTGTTGAGGGTGAGGGTCAGTGTGTAACTGTACTGTGTCACTGTTTATTCAGGGTGAGGGTTACTCACTGTGTAACTGTACAGAGTCATTGTTTATTCAGGGTGAGGGTTACTCACTGTGTAACTGTACTGAGTCACTGTTTATTCAGGGAGAGGGTCACTGTGTAACTGTAGAGTCACTGTTTATTCAGGGTGAGGGTCAGTGTGTAACTGTACTGTGACAATGTTTATTCAAACTGAGGGTCAGTGTGTAACTGTACAGAGTCACTGTCTATTCAGGGTGAGGGTTACTCACTGTGTAACTGTACAGAGTCACTGTTTATACAGGTAGAAGGTCACTCACTGTATAACTGTACAGAGTCACTGTTTGTTCAGGGTCTGGGTTACTCACTGTGTAACTGTACAGAGTCACTGTTTATTCAGGTAGAAAGTCACTCACTCTATAACTGTACAGAGTCACTGTTTATTCAGGGTGAGGGTCACTGTGTAACTGTCGAGTCACTGTTTATTCAGGGTGAGGGTCACTGTGTAACTGTAGAGAGTCACTGTTTATTCAGGGTGAAGGTCAGTGTGTAACTGTACAGAGTCACTGTTCATTCAGGGTGATGGTTACAGTTTAACTGTACAGAGTCACTTTTATTCAGGGTGAGGGTCAGTGTGTAACTGTACAGAGTCATTGTTTATTCAGGGTGAGGGTCAGTGTGTAACTGTACTGAGTCACTGTTTATTCAGGGCTAACTCACTGTGTAACTGTACAGAGTCATTGTTTATTCAGGGTGAGGGTCAGTGTGTAACTGTACTGAGTCACTGTTTATTCAGGGCGAACTCACTGTGTAACTGTACAGAGTCACTGATTATTGAGGGTGAGGGTCACTCACTGTGTAACTGTACAGAGTCTCTGATTATTCAGGGTGAACTCACTGTGAAACTGTACAGAGTTACTGATTATTGAGGGTGAGGGTCACTCACTGTGTAACTGTACAGAGTCACTGTTTATTCAGGGTGAGGGTCACTGTGTAACTGCACGGAGTCACTGTTTATTCAGGGTGAGGGTTACTCACTGTGTAACTGTACAGAGTCATTGTTTATTCAGGGTGAGGGTTACTCACTGTGTAACTGTACTGAGTCACTGCTTATTCAGGGAGAGGGTCAATGTGTAACTGTAGAGTCACTGTTTATTCAGGGTGAGGGTCAGTGTGTAACTGTACTGTGACAATGTTTATTCAAACTGAGGGTCAGTGTGTAACTGTACAGAGTCACTGTCTATTCAGGGTGAGGGTTACTCACTGTGTAACTGTACAGAGTCACTGTTTATTCAGGGTCAGGGTTACTCACTGTGTAACTGTACAGAGTCACTGTTTATTCAGGTAGAAAGTCACTCACTGTATAACTGTACAGAGTCACTGTTTATTCAGGGTGAGGGTTACTCACTGTGTAAGTGTAGATAGTCACTGTTTATTCAGCGTGAACTCACTGTGTAACTGTACAGAGTCATTGTTTATTCAGGGTGAGGGTTACTCGCAGTGTATCTGTACAGTGTCATTCTTTATTCAGGGTTAAGGTCACTCACTGTGTAACTGTACAGTGTCACTGTTTATTCAGGGTGAGGGTCAGTGTGTAACTGTACAGAGTCACTGTTTATTCAGGGTGAGGGTCACTCACTGTGTAACTGTACAGAGTCACTGTTTATTCATGGTGAGGGTCAGTGTGTAACTGTAGAGTCACTGTTTATTCATGGTGAGGGTCAGTGTGTAACTGTAGAGTCACTGTTTATTCAGGGTGAAGTTCAGTGTGTAACTGTACAGAGTCACTGTTCATTCAGGGTGATGGTTACAGTTTAACTGTACAGAGTCACTTTTATTCAGGGTGAGGGTCAGTGTGTAACTGTACAGAGTCATTGTTTATTCAGGGTGAGGGTCAGTGTGTAACTGTACAGAGTCACTGTTTATTCAGGGCGAACTCACTGTGTAACTGTACAGGGTCACTGATTATTGAGGGTGAGGGTCACTGTGTAACTGTACAGAGTCACTGTTTATTCAGGGTGAAGGTCACTCACAGTGTAACTGTACTGTGTCACTGTTTATTCAGGGTGAGGGTCAGTGTGTAACTGTACAGAGTCACTGTTTATTCAGGGTGAGGGTCACTCACTGTGTAACTGTACTGTGTCACTGTTTATTCAGGGTGAGGGTCAGTGTGTAACTGTACTGTGTCACTGATTATTCAGGGTGAGGGTTACTCACTGTGTAACTGTACAGAGTCTCTGATTATTCAGGGTGAACTCACTGTGAAACTGTACAGAGTTACTGATTATTGAGGGTGAGGGTCACTCACTGTGTAACTGTACAGAGTCACTGTTTATTCAGGGTGAGGGTCACTGTGTAACTGCAGGGAGTCACTGTTTATTCAGGGTGAGGGTTACTCACTGTGTAACTGTACAGAGTCATTGTTTATTCAGGGTGAGGGTTACTCACTGTGTAACTGTACTGAGTCACTGTTTATTCAGGGAGAGGGTCACTGTGTAACTGTAGAGTCACTGTTTATTCAGGTAGAAAGTCACTCACTGTATAACTGTACAGAGTCACTGTTTATTCAGGCTGAGGGTCTCTGTGTAACTGTAGAGTCACTGTTTATTCAGGGTGAAGTTCAGTGTGTAACTGTACAGAGTCACTGTTCATTCAGGGTGATGGTTACAGTTTAACTGTACAGAGTCACCTTTATTCAGGGTGATGGTCAGTGTGTAACTGTACAGAGTCATTGTTTATTCAGGGTGAGGGTCAGTGTGTAACTGTACAGAGTCACTGTTTATTCAGGGCGAACTCACTGTGTAACTGTACAGAGTCACTGATTATTGAGGGTGAGGGTCACTGTGTAACTGTACAGAGTCACTGTTTATTCAGGGTGAAGGTCACTCACAGTGTAACTGTACTGTGTCACTGTTTATTCAGGGTGAGGGTCAGTGTGTAACTGTACAGAGTCACTGTTTATTCAGGGTGAGGGTCACTCACTGTGTAACTGTACTGTGTCACTGTTTATTCAGGGTGAGGGTCAGTGTGTAACTGTACTGTGTCACTGTTTATTCAGGGTGAGGGTTACTCACTGTGTAACTGTACAGAGTCATTGTTTATTCAGGGTGAGGGTTATTCACTGTGTAACTGTACTGAGTCACTGTTTATTCAGGGAGAGGGTCACTGTGTAACTGTAGAGTCACTGTTTATTCAGGGTGAGGGTCAGTGTGTAACTGTACTGTGACAATGTTTATTCAAACTGAGGGTCTGTGTGTAACTGTACAGAGTCACTGTTTATTCAGGGTGAGGGTTACTCACTGTGTAACTGTACAGAGTCACTGTTTATACAGGTAGAAGGTCACTCACTGTATAACTGTACAGAGTCACTGTTTATTCAGGGTCAGGGTTACTCACTGTGTAACTGTACAGAGTCACTGTTTATTCAGGTAGAAAGTCACTCACTCTATAACTGTACAGAGTCACTGTTTATTCAGGGTGGGGGTCACTGTGTAACTGCATGGAGTCACTGTTTATTCAGGGTGAGTGTGGCTGTGTAACTGTACAGGGTCACTTTTATTCAGGGTGAGGGTCAGTGTGTAACTGCACAGAGTCACTGTTTATTCAGGGTGTGCGTCACTCTGTGTGCAACTGTACAGAGTCACTTTTTATTCAGGGTGAGAGTCTCATTGTAACTGTACAGAGTCACTGTTTATTCAGGGTGAGGGTTACTCACTGTGTAACTGTACAGAGTCACTGTTTATACAGGTAGAAGGTCACTCACTGTATAACTGTACAGAGTCACTGTTTATTCAGGGTGAAGGTCACTCACAGTGTAACTGTACTGTGTCACTGTTTATTCAGGGTGAGGGTCAGTGTGTAACTGTACAGAGTCACTGTTTATTCAGGGTGAGGGTCACTCACTGTGTAACTGTACTGTGTCACTGTTTGTTCAGGGTGAGGGTCAGTGTGTAACTGTACTGTGTCACTGTTTATTCAGGGTGAGGGTTACTCACTGTGTAACTGTACAGAGTCTCTGATTATTCAGGGTGAACTCACTGTGAAACTGTACAGAGTTACTGATTATTGAGGGTGAGGGTCACTCACTCTGTAACTGTACAGAGTCACTGTTTATTCAGGGTGAGGGTCACTGTGTAACTGCACGGAGTCACTTTTTATTCAGGGTGAGGGTTACTCACTGTGTAACTGTACAGAGTCATTGTTTATTCAGGGTGAGGGTTACTCACTGTGTAACTGTACTGAGTCACTGTTTATTCAGGGAGAGGGTCACTGTGTAACTGTAGAGTCACTGTTTATTCAGGTAGAAAGTCACTCACTGTATAACTGTACAGAGTCACTGTTTATTCAGGCTGAGGGTCTCTGTGTAACTGTAGAGTCACTGTTTATTCAGGGTGAAGTTCAGTGTGTAACTGTACAGAGTCACTGTTCATTCAGGGTGATGGTTACAGTTTAACTGTACAGAGTCACCTTTATTCAGGGTGATGGTCAGTGTGTAACTGTACAGAGTCATTGTTTATTCAGGGTGAGGGTCAGTGTGTAACTGTACAGAGTCACTGTTTATTCAGGGCGAACTCACTGTGTAACTGTACAGAGTCACTGATTATTGAGGGTGAGGGTCACTGTGTAACTGTACAGAGTCACTGTTTATTCAGGGTGAAGGTCACTCACAGTGTAACTGTACTGTGTCACTGTTTATTCAGGGTGAGGGTCAGTGTGTAACTGTACAGAGTCACTGTTTATTCAGGGTGAGGGTCACTCACTGTGTAACTGTACTGTGTCACTGTTTATTCAGGGTGTGGGTCAGTGTGTAACTGTACTGTGTCACTGTTTATTCAGGGTGAGGGTTACTCACTGTGTAACTGTACAGAGTCATTGTTTATTCAGGGTGAGGGTTACTCACTGTGTAACTGTACTGAGTCACTGTTTATTCAGGGAGAGGGTCACTGTGTAACTGTAGAGTCACTGTTTATTCAGGGTGAGGGTCAGTGTGTAACTGTACTGTGACAATGTTTATTCAAACTGAGGGTCTGTGTGTAACTGTACAGAGTCACTGTTTATTCAGGGTGAGGGTTACTCACTGTGTAACTGTACAGAGTCACTGTTTATACAGGTAGAAGGTCACTCACTGTATAACTGTACAGAGTCACTGTTTATTCAGGGTCAGGGTTACTCACTGTGTAACTGTACAGAGTCACTGTTTATTCAGGTAGAAAGTCACTCACTCTATAACTGTACAGAGTCACTGTTTATTCAGGGTGGGGGTCACTGTGTAACTGCATGGAGTCACTGTTTATTCAGGGTGAGTGTGGCTGTGTAACTGTATAGGGTCACTTTTATTCAGGGTGAGGGTCAGTGTGTAACTGCACAGAGTCACTGTTTATTCAGGGTGTGCGTCACTCTGTGTGCAACTGTACAGAGTCACTTTTTATTCAGGGTGAGAGTCTCATTGTAACTGTACAGAGTCACTGTTTATTCAGGGTGAGGGTTACTCACTGTGTAACTGTACAGAGTCACTGTTTATACAGGTAGAAGGTCACTCACTGTATAACTGTACAGAGTCACTGTTTATTCAGGGTGAAGGTCACTCACAGTGTAACTGTACTGTGTCACTGTTTATTCAGGGTGAGGGTCAGTGTGTAACTGTACAGAGTCACTGTTTATTCAGGGTGAGGGTCACTCACTGTGTAACTGTACTGTGTCACTGTTTGTTCAGGGTGAGGGTCAGTGTGTAACTGTACTGTGTCACTGTTTATTCAGGGTGAGGGTTACTCACTGTGTAACTGTACAGAGTCTCTGATTATTCAGGGTGAACTCACTGTGAAACTGTACAGAGTTACTGATTATTGAGGGTGAGGGTCACTCACTGTGTAACTGTACAGAGTCACTGTTTATTCAGGGTGAGGGTCACTGTGTAACTGCACGGAGTCACTGTTTATTCAGGGTGAGGGTTACTCACTGTGTAACTGTACAGAGTCATTGTTTATTCAGGGTGAGGGTTACTCACTGTGTAACTGTACTGAGTCACTGTTTATTCAGGGAGAGGGTCACTGTGTAACTGTAGAGTCACTGTTTATTCAGGTAGAAAGTCACTCACTGTATAACTGTACAGAGTCACTGTTTATTCAGGCTGAGGGTCTCTGTGTAACTGTAGAGTCACTGTTTATTCAGGGTGAAGTTCAGTGTGTAACTGTACAGAGTCACTGTTCATTCAGGGTGATGGTTACAGTTTAACTGTACAGAGTCACCTTTATTCAGGGTGATGGTCAGTGTGTAACTGTACAGAGTCATTGTTTATTCAGGGTGAGGGTCAGTGTGTAACTGTACAGAGTCACTGTTTATTCAGGGCGAACTCACTGTGTAACTGTACAGAGTCACTGATTATTGAGGGTGAGGGTCACTGTGTAACTGTACAGAGTCACTGTTTATTCAGGGTGAAGGTCACTCACAGTGTAACTGTACTGTGTCACTGTTTATTCAGGGTGAGGGTCAGTGTGTAACTGTACAGAGTCACTGTTTATTCAGGGTGAGGGTCACTCACTGTGTAACTGTACTGTGTCACTGTTTATTCAGGGTGTGGGTCAGTGTGTAACTGTACTGTGTCACTGTTTATTCAGGGTGAGGGTTACTCACTGTGTAACTGTACAGAGTTATTGTTTATTCAGGGTGAGGGTTACTCACTGTGTAACTGTACTGAGTCACTGTTTATTCAGGGAGAGGGTCACTGTGTAACTGTAGAGTCACTGTTTATTCAGGGTGAGGGTCAGTGTGTAACTGTACTGTGACAATGTTTATTCAAACTGAGGGTCTGTGTGTAACTGTACAGAGTCACTGTTTATTCAGGGTCAGGGTTACTCACTGTGTAACTGTACAGAGTCACTGTTTATTCAGGGTCAGGGTTACTCACTGTGTAACTGTACAGAGTCACTGTTTATTCAGGTAGAAAGTCACTCAGTCTATAACTGTACAGAGTCACTGTTTATTCAGGGTGGGGGTCACTGTGTAACTGCATGGAGTCACTGTTTATTCAGGGTGAGTGTGGCTGTGTAACTGTACAGGGTCACTTTTATTCAGGGTGAGGGTCAGTGTGTAACTGCACAGAGTCACTGTTTATTCAGGGTGTGCGTCACTCTGTGTGCAACTGTACAGAGTCACTTTTTATTCAGGGTGAGAGTCTCATTGTAACTGTACAGAGTCACCGTTTATTCAGGGTGAGGGTTACTCACTGTGTAACTGTACAGAGTCACTGTTTATACAGGTAGAAGGTCACTCACTGTATAACTGTACAGAGTCACTGTTTATTCAGGGTCAGGGTTACTCTCTGTGTAACTGTACAGAGTCACTGTTTATTCAGGTAGAAAGTCACTCACTGTATAACTGTACAGAGTCACTGTTTATTCAGGGTGAGGGTTACTCACTGTGTAAGTGTAGATAGTCACTGTTTATTCAGCGTGAACTCACTGTGTAACTGTACAGAGTCATTGTTTATTCAGGGTGAGGGTTACTCGCAGTGTATCTGTACAGTGTCATTCTTTATTCAGGGTTAAGGTCACTCACTGTGTAACTGTACAGTGTCACTGTTTATTCAGGGTGAGGGTCAGTGTGTAACTGTACAGAGTCACTGTTTATTCAGGGTGAGGGTCACTCACTGTGTAACTGTACAGAGTCACTGTTTATTCATGGTGAGGGTCAGTGTGTAACTGTAGAGTCACTGTTTATTCAGGGTGAGGGTCAGTGTGTAACTGTACTGTGACAATGTTTATTCAAACTGAGGGTCAGTGTGTAACTGTACAGAGTCACTGTCTATTCAGGGTGAGGGTTACTCACTGTGTAACTGTACAGAGTCACTGTTTATTCAGGGTCAGGGTTACTCACTGTGTAACTGTACAGAGTCACTGTTTATTCAGGTAGAAAGTCACTCACTGTATAACTGTACAGAGTCACTGTTTATTCAGGGTGAGGGTTACTCACTGTGTAAGTGTAGATAGTCACTGTTTATTCAGCGTGAACTCACTGTGTAACTGTACAGAGTCATTGTTTATTCAGGGTGAGGGTTACTCGCAGTGTATCTGTACAGTGTCATTCTTTATTCAGGGTTAAGGTCACTCACTGTGTAACTGTACAGTGTCACTGTTTATTCAGTGTGAGGGTCAGTGTGTAACTGTACAGAGTCACTGTTTATTCAGGGTGAGGGTCACTCACTGTGTAACTGTACAGAGTCACTGTTTATTCATGGTGAGGGTCAGTGTGTAACTGTAGAGTCACTGTTTATTCATGGTGAGGGTCAGTGTGTAACTGTAGAGTCACTGTTTATTCAGGGTGAAGTTCAGTGTGTAACTGTACAGAGTCACTGTTCATTCAGGGTGATGGTTACAGTTTAAATGTACAGAGTCACTTTTATTCAGGGTGAGGGTCAGTGTGTAACTGTACAGAGTCATTGTTTATTCAGGGTGAGGGTCAGTGTGTAACTGTACAGAGTCACTGTTTATTCAGGGCGAACTCACTGTGTAACTGTACAGAGTCACTGATTATTGAGGGTGAGGGTCACTGTGTAACTGTACAGAGTCACTGTTTATTCAGGGTGAAGGTCACTCACAGTGTAACTGTACTGTGTCACTGTTTATTCAGGGTGAGGGTCAGTGTGTAACTGTACAGAGTCACTGTTTATTCAGGGTGAGGGTCACTCACTGTGTAACTGTACTGTGTCACTGTTTATTCAGGGTGAGGGTCAGTGTGTAACTGTACTGTGTCACTGTTTATTCAGGGTGAGGGTTACTCACTGTGTAACTGTACAGAGTCTCTGATTATTCAGGGTGAACTCACTGTGAAACTGTACAGAGTTACTGATTATTGAGGGTGAGGGTCACTCACTGTGTAACTGTACAGAGTCACTGTTTATTCAGGGTGAGGGTCACTGTGTAACTGCACGGAGTCACTGTTTATTCAGGGTGAGGGTTACTCACTGTGTAACTGTACAGAGTCATTGTTTATTCAGGGTGAGGGTTACTCACTGTGTAACGGTACTGAGTCACTGTTTATTCAGGGAGAGGGTCACTGTGTAACTGTAGAGTCACTGTTTATTCAGGTAGAAAGTCACTCACTGTATAACTGTACAGAGTCACTGTTTATTCAGGGTGAGGGTTACTCACTGTGTAAGTGTAGATAGTCACTGTTCATTCAGCGTGAACTCACTGTGTAACTGTACAGAGTCATTGTTTATTCAGGGTGAGGGTTACTCGCAGTGTATCTGTACAGTGTCATTCTTTATTCAGGGTTAAGGTCACTCACTGTGTAACTGTACAGAGTCACTGTTTATTCAGGGTTAAGGTCACTCACTGTGTAACTGTACAGAGTCACTGTTTATTCAGGCTGAGGGTCTCTGTGTAACTGTAGAGTCACTGTTTATTCAGGGTGAAGTTCAGTGTGTAACTGTACAGAGTCACTGTTCATTCAGGGTGATGGTTACAGTTTAACTGTACAGAGTCACCTTTATTCAGGGTGAGGGTCAGTGTGTAACTGTACAGAGTCATTGTTTATTCAGGGTGAGGGTCAGTGTGTAACTGTACAGAGTCACTGTTTATTCAGGGCGAACTCACTGTGTAACTGTACAGAGTCACAGTTTATTCAGGGTGAGGGTCACTCACTATAACTGTACAGAGTCACTGTTTATTCAGGGTGAGGGTCACTGTGTAACTGTACAGGGTCACTTTTATTCAGGGTGAGGGTCAGTGTGTAACTGCACAGAGTCTGTTTATTCAGGGTGTGCGTCACACTGTGTGCAACTGTACAGAGTCACTTTTTATTCAGGGTGAGACTCTCATTGTAACTGTACAGAGTCACTGTTTATTCAGGGTGAGGGTCACCTTGTAACTGTACAGAGTCACTGTTTATTCAGGGTGAGGGTCAGTGTGTAACTGTACAGACTCACTGTTTATTCAGGATGAAGGTCACTGTGTAACTGTACAGAGTCACTGTTTATTCAGGGTGAGGGTCTCTGTGTAACTGTACTGTGACACTGTTTATTCAAGCTGAGGGTCAGTGTGTAACTGTACAGAGTCACTGTTTATTCAGGGTGAGGTTCAGTGTGTAACTGTACTGTGTCACTGTTTATTCAGGGTGAGGGTCAGTGTGTAACTGTACAGAGTCACTGTTTATTCAGGGTGAGAGTCTCATTGTAACTGTACAGAGTCACTGTTTATTCAGGGTGAGGGTCACTGTGTAACTGTACAGAGTCACTGTTTATTCAGGGTGAGGGTCAGTGTGTAACTGTACAGACTCGCTGTTTATTCAGGATGAAGGTCACTGTGTAACTGTACAGAGTCACTGTTTATTCAGGGTGAGGGTCTCTGTGTAACTGTACTGTGACACTGTTTATTCAAGCTGAGGGTCAGTGTGTAACTGTACAGAGTCACTGTTTATTCAGGGTGAGGTTCAGTGTGTAACTGTACTGTGTCACTGTTTATTCAGGGTGAGGGTCAGTGTGTAACTGTACAGAGTCACTGTTTATTCAGGGTGAGGGTCACTGAGTAACTGTACAGTCACTGTTTATTCAGGGTGAGGGTCAGTGTGTAACTGTACAGTCACTGTTTATTCAGGGTGAGGGTTACAGTTTAACTGTACAGAGTCACTGTTTATTCAGGGTGAGGGTCACTCACTGTGTAACTGCACAGAGTCATTGTTTATTCAGGGTGAGGGTTACTCTCAGTGTATCTGTACAGTGTCACTGTTTACTCAGGGTTAAGGTCACTCACTGTGTAACTGTACAGAGTCACTGATTATTCAGGGTGAACTCACTGTGTAACTGTACAGAGTCACTTTTATTCAGGGTGAGGGTCAGTGTGTAACTGTACAGAGTCATTGTTTATTCAGGGTGAGGGTCACTGTGTAACTGCACGGAGTCACTGTTTATTCAGGGTGAGTGTCGCTGTGTAACTGTACAGGGTCACTTTTATTCAGGGTGAGGGTCAGTGTGTAACTGCACAGAGTCACTGTTTATTCAGGGTGTGCGTCACTCTGTGTGCAACTGTACAGAGTCACTTTTTATTCAGGGTGAGAGTCTCATTGTAACTGTACAGAGTCACTGTTTATTCAGGGTGAGGGTCACTGTGTAACTGTACAGAGTCACTTTTTATTCAGGGTGAGGGTCAGTGTGTAACTGTACAGACTCACTGTTTATTCAGGATGAAGGTCACTGTGTAACTGTACAGAGTCACTGTTTATTCAGGGTGAGGGTCACTCACAGTGTAACTGTACTGTGTCACTGTTTATTCAGGGTGAGGGTCAGTGTGTAACTGTACAGAGTCACTGTTTATTCAGGGTGAGGGTCACTCACTGTGTAACTGTACTGTGTCACTGTTTATTCAGGGTGAGGGTCAGTGTGTAACTGTACAGAGTCACTGTTTATTCAGGGTGAGGGTCAGTGTGTAACTGTACTGTGACACTGTTTATTCAAACTGAGGGTCACTGTGTAACTGTACTGTGTCAGTTTTTATTCAGGGTGAGGGTTACTCACTGTGTAACTGTACTGAGTCACTGTTTATTCAGCGAGAGGGTCACTGTGTAACTGTAGAGTCACTGTTTATTCAGGGTGAGGGTCAGTGTGTAACTGTACTGTGACACTGTTTATTCAAACTGAGGGTCAGTGTGTAACTGTACAGAGTCACTGTTTATTCAGGGTGAGGGTTACTCACTGTATAACTGTACAGAGTCACTGTTTATTCAGGGTCAGGGTTACTCACTGTGTAAGTGTAGATGGTCACTGTTTATTCAGCGTGAACTCACTGTGTAACTGTACAGAGTCATTGTTTATTCAGGGTGAGGGTTACTCGCAGTGTATCTGTACAGTGTCACTCTTTATTCAGGGTTAAGGTCACTCACTCTGTAACTGTACAGTGTCACTGTTTATTCAGGGTGAAGGTCAGTGTGTAACTGTACAGAGTCACTGTTTATTCAGGGTGAGGGTCACTGAGTAACTGTACAGTCACTGTTTATTCAGGGTGAGGGTCAGTGTGTAACTGTACAGTCACTGTTTATTCAGGGTGAGGGTCACTGAGTAACTGTACAGTCACTGTTTATTCAGGGTGAGGGTTACAGTTTAACTGTACAGAGTCACTGTCTATTCAGGGTGAGGGTCTCTGTGTAACTGTACTGTGACACTGTTTATTCAAGCTGAGGGTCAGTGTGTAACTGTACAGAGTCACTGTTTATTCAGGGTGAGGTTCAGTGTGTAACTGTACTGTGTCACTGTTAATTCAGGGTGAGGGTCAGTGTGTAACTGTACTGTGTCACTGTTTATTCAGGGTGAGGGTCACTCACTGTAACTGTACAGAGTCACTTTTATTCAGGGTGAGGGTCAGTGTATAACTGTACAGAGTCACTGTTTATTCAGGGTGAGGGTCACTGAGTAACTGTACAGTCACTGTTTATTCAGGGTGAGGGTCAGTGGGTAACTGTACAGTCACTGTTTATTCAGGGTGAGGGTTACAGTTTAACTGTACAGAGTCACTGTTTATTCAGGGTGAGGGTCACTCACTGTGTAACTGCACAGAGTCATTGTTTATTCAGGGTGAGGGTTACTCTCAGTGTATCTGTACAGTGTCACTGTTTACTCAGGGTTAAGGTCACTCACTGTGTAACTGTACAGAGTCACTGATTATTCAGGGTGAACTCACTGTGTAACTGTACAGAGTCACTGATTATTGAGGGTGAGGGTCACTCACTGTGTAACTGTACAGAGTCACTGTTTATTCAGGGTGAGGGTCACTGTGTAACTGCACGGAGTCACTGTTTATTCAGGGTGAGTTTCGCTGTGTAACTGTACAGGGTCACTTTTATTCAGGGTGAGGGTCAGTGTGTAACTGCACAGAGTCACTGTTTATTCAGGGTGTGCGTCACTCTGTGTGCAACTGTACAGAGTCACTTTTTATTCAGGGTGAGAGTCTCATTGTAACTGTACAGAGTCACTGTTTATTCAGGGTGAGGGTCACTGTGTAACTGTACAGAGTCACTGTTTATTCAGGGTGAGGGTCAGTGTGTAACTGTACAGACTCACTGTTTATTCAGGATGAAGGTCACTGTGTAACTGTAAAGAGTCACTGTTTATTCAGGGTGAGGTTCACTCACAGTGTAACTGTACTGTGTCACTGTTTATTCAGGGTAAGGGTCAGTGTGTAACTGTACAGAGTCACTGTTTATTCAGGGTCAGAGTCACTGAGTAACTGTACAGTCACTGTTTATTCAGGGTGAGGGTCAGTGTGTAACTGTACAGTCACTGTTTATTCAGGGTGAGGGTTACAGTTTAACTGTACAGAGTCACTGTTTATTCAGGGTGAGGGTCACTCACTGTGTAACTGCACAGAGTCATTGTTTATTCAGGGTGAGGGTTACTCTCAGTGTATCTGTACAGTGTCACTGTTTACTCAGGGTTAAGGTCACTCACTGTGTAACTGTACAGAGTCACTGATTATTCAGGGTGAACTCACTGTGTAACTGTACAGAGTCACTGATTATTGAGGGTGAGGGTCACTCACTGTGTAACTGTACAGAGTCACAGTTTATTCAGGGTGAGGGTCACTCACTATAACTGTACAGAGTCACTGTTTATTCAGGGTGAGGGTCACTGTGTAACTGTACAGGGTCACTTTTATTCAGGGTGAGGGTCAGTGTGCAACTGTACAGAGTCACTTTTTATTCAGGGTGAGAGTCTCATTGTAACTGTACAGAGTCACTGTTTATTCAGGGTGAGGGTCACTGTGTAACTGTACAGAGTCACTGTTTATTCAGGGTGAGGGTCAGTGTGTAACTGTACAGACTCACTGTTTATTCAGGATGAAGGTCACTGTGTAACTGTACAGAGTCACTGTTTATTCAGGGTGAGGGTCTCTGTGTAACTGTACTGTGACACTGTTTATTCAAGCTGAGGGTCAGTGTGTAACTGTATAGAGTCACTGTTTATTCAGGGTGAGGTTCAGTGTGTAACTGTACTGTGTCACTGTTTATTCAGGGTGAGGGTCAGTGTGTAACTGTACAGAGTCACTGTTTATTCAGGGTGAGGGTCACTGAGTAACTGTACAGTCACTGTTTATTCAGGGTGAGGGTCAGTGTGTAACTGTACAGTCACTGTTTATTCAGGGTGAGGGTTACAGTTTAACTGTACAGAGTCACTGTTTATTCAGGGTGAGGGTCACTCACTGTGTAACTGCACAGAGTCATTGTTTATTCAGGGTGAGGGTTACTCTCAGTGTATCTGTACAGTGTCACTGTTTACTCAGGGTTAAGGTCACTCACTGTGTAACTGTACAGAGTCACTGATTATTCAGGGTGAACTCACTGTGTAACTGTACAGAGTCACTTTTATTCAGGGTGAGGGTCAGTGTGTAACTGTACAGAGTCATTGTTTATTCAGGGTGAGGGTCACTGTGTAACTGCACGGAGTCACTGTTTATTCAGGGTGAGTGTCACTGTGTAACTGTACAGGGTCACTTTTATTCAGGGTGAGGGTCAGTGTGTAACTGCACAGAGTCACTGTTTATTCAGGGTGTGCGTCACTCTGTGTGCAACTGTACAGAGTCACTTTTTATTCAGGGTGAGAGTCTCATTGTAACTGTACAGAGTCACTGTTTATTCAGGGTGAGGGTCACTGTGTAACTGTACAGAGTCACTTTTTATTCAGGGTGAGGGTCAGTGTGTAACTGTACAGACTCACTGTTTATTCAGGATGAAGGTCACTGTGTAACTGTACAGAGTCACTGTTTATTCAGGGTGAGGGTCACTCACAGTGTAACTGTACTGTGTCACTGTTTATTCAGGGTGAGGGTCAGTGTGTAACTGTACAGAGTCACTGTTTATTCAGGGTGAGGGTAACTCACTGTGTAACTGTACTGTGTCACTGTTTATTCAGGCTGAGGGTCAGTGTGTAACTGTACAGAGTCACTGTTTATTCAGGGTGAGGGTCAGTGTGTAACTGTACTGTGACACTGTTTATTCAAACTGAGGGTCACTGTGTAACTGTACTGTGTCAGTTTTTATTCAGGGTGAGGGTTACTCACTGTGTAACTGTACTGAGTCACTGTTTATTCAGCGAGAGGGTCACTGTGTAACTGTAGAGTCACTGTTTATTCAGGGTGAGGGTCAGTGTGTAACTGTACTGTGACACTGTTTATTCAAACTGAGGGTCAGTGTGTAACTGTACAGAGTCACTGTTTATTCAGGGTGAGGGTTACTCACTGTGTAACTGTACAGAGTCACTGTTTATTCAGGTAGAAGGTCACTCACTGTATAACTGTACAGAGTCACTGTTTATTCAGGGTCAGGGTTACTCACTATGTAAGTGTAGATGGTCACTGTTTATTCAGCGTGAACTCACTGTGTAACTGTACAGAGTCATTGTTTATTCAGGGTGAGGGTTACTCGCAATGTATCTGTACAGTGTCACTCTTTATTCAGGGTTAAGGTCACTCACTGTGTAACTGTACAGTGTCACTGTTTATTCAGGGTGAAGGTCAGTGTGTAACTGTACAGAGTCACTGTTCAGTCAGGGTGATGGTTACAGTTTAACTGTACAGAGTCACTTTTATTCAGGGTGAGGGTCAGTGTGTAACTGTACAGAGTCATTGTTTATTCAGGGTGAGGGTCAGTGTGTAACTGTACAGAGTCACTGTTTATTCAGGGTGAACTCACTGTGTAACTGTACAGAGTCACTGATTATTGAGGGTGAGGGTCACTCACTGTGTAACTGCACAGAGTCATTGTTTATTCAGGGTGAGGGTTACTCTCAGTGTATCTGTACAGTGTCACTGTTTACTCAGGGTTAAGGTCACTCACTGTGTAACTGTACAGAGTCTCTGATTATTCAGGGTGAACTCACTGTGTAACTGTACAGAGTCACTGATTATTGAGGGTGAGGGTCACTCACTGTGTAACTGTACAGAGTCACAGTTTATTCAGGTTGAGGGTCACTCACTATAACTGTACAGAGTCACTGTTTATTCAGGGTGAGGGTCACTGTGTAACTGTACGGAGTCACTGTTTATTCAGGGTGAGTGTCGCTGTATAACTGTACAGGGTCACTTTTATTCAGGGTGAGGGTCAGTGTGTAACTGCACAGAGTCACTGTTTATTCAGGGTGTGCGTCACTCTGTGTGCAACTGTACAGAGTCACTTTTTATTCAGGGTGAGAGTCTCATTGTAACTGTACAGAGTCACTGTTTATTCAGTGTGAGGGTCACTGTGTAACTGTACAGAGTCACTGTTTATTCAGGGTGAGGGTCAGTGTGTAACTGTACAGACTCACTGTTTATTCAGGATGAAGGTCACTGTGTAACTGTACAGAGTCACTATTTATTCAGGGTGAGGGTCACTCACAGTGTAACTGTACTGTGTCACTGTTTATTCATGGTGAGGGTCAGTGTGTAACTGTACAGAGTCACTGTTTATTCATGGTGATGGTCACTGTCTGTGTAACTGTACTGTGTCACTGTTTATTCAGGGTGAGGGTCACTGTGTAACTGCACGGAGTCACTGTTTATTCAGGGTGAGTGTCGCTGTGTAACTGTACAGGGTCACTTTTATTCAGGGTGTGCGTCACTCTGTGTGCAACTGTACAGAGTCACTTTTTATTCAGGGTGAGAGTCTCATTGTAACTGTACAGAGTCACTGTTTATTCAGGGTGAGGGTCACTGTGTAACTGTACAGAGTCACTGTTTATTCAGGGTGAAGGTCACTCACAGTGTAACTGTACTGTGTCACTGTTTATTCAGGGTGAGGGTCAGTGTGTAACTGTACAGAGTCACTGTTTATTCAGGGTGAGGGTCACTCACTGTGTAACTGTACTGTGTCACTGTTTATTCAGGGTGAGGGTCAGTGTGTAACTGTACTGTGTCACTGTTTATTCAGGGTGAGGGTCAGTGTGTAACAGTACAGAGTCACTGTTTGTTCAGGGTGAGGGTCAGTGTGTAACTGTACTGTGTCACTGTTTATTCAGGGTGAGGGTTACTCACTGTGTAACTGTACAGAGTCATTGTTTATTCAGGGTGAGGGTTACTCACTGTGTAACTGTACTGAGTCACTGTTTATTCAGGGTGAGGGTTACTCACTGTGTAACTGTACTGAGTCACTGTTTATTCAGGGTGAGGGTCAGTGTGTAACTGTACTGTGTCACTGTTTATTCAGGGTGAGGGTTACTCACTGTGTAACTGTACAGAATCATTGTTTATTCAGGGTGAGGGTTACTCACTGTGTAACTGTACAGAGTCACTGTCTATTCAGGGTGAGGGTTACTCACTGTGTAACTGTACAGAGTCACTGTTTATACAGGTAGAAGGTCACTCACTGTATAACTGTACAGAGTCACTGTTTATTCAGGGTCAGGGTTACTCACTGTGTAACTGTACAGAGTCACTGTTTATTCAGGTAGAAAGTCACTCACTCTATAACTGTACAGAGTCACTGTTTATTCAGGGTGAGGGTTACTCACTGTGTAAGTGTAGATAGTCACTGTTTATACAGGTAGAAGGTCACTCACTGTATAACTGTACAGAGTCACTGTTTATTCAGGGTCAGGGTTACTCACTGTGTAACTGTACAGAGTCACTGTTTATTCAGGTAGAAAGTCACTCACTGTATAACTGTACAGAGTCACTGTTTATTCAGGGTGAGGGTTACTCACTGTGTAAGTGTAGATAGTCACTGTTTATTCAGCGTGAACTCACTGTGTAACTGTACAGAGTCATTGTTTATTCAGGGTGAGGGTTACTCGCAGTGTATCTGTACAGTGTCATTCTTTATTCAGGGTTAAGGTCACTCACTGTGTAACTGTACAGTGTCACTGTTTATTCAGGGTGAGGGTCACTGTGTAACTGTAGAGTCACTGTTTATTCAGGGTGAAGGTCAGTGTGTAACTGTACAGAGTCACTTTTATTCAGGGTGAGGGTCAGTGTGTAACTGTACAGAGTCATTGTTTATTCAGGGTGAGGGTCAGTGTGTAACTGTACAGAGTCACTGTTTATTCAGGGCGAACTCACTGTGTAACTGTACAGAGTCACTGATTATTGAGGGTGAGGGTCACTCACTGTTTAACTGCACAGAGTCACTGTTTATTCAGGGTGAGGGTCAGTGTGTAACTGTACTGTGACAATGTTTATTCAAACTGAGGGTCTGTGTGTAACTGTACAGAGTCACTGTTTATTCAGGGTCAGGGTTACTCACTGTGTAACTGTACAGAGTCACTGTTTATTCAGGGTCAGGGTTACTCACTGTGTAACTGTACAGAGTCACTGTTTATTCAGGTAGAAAGTCACTCACTCTATAACTGTACAGAGTCACTGTTTATTCAGCGTGAGGGTCACTGTGTAACTGCACGGAGTCACTGTTTATTCAGGGTGAGTGTCGCTGTGTAACTGTACAGAGTCACTGTTTATTCAGGGTGAACTCACTGTGTAACTGTACAGAGTCACTGATTATTGAGGGTGAGGGTCACTCACTGTGTAACTGCACAGAGTCATTGTTTATTCGGGGTGAGGGTTACTCTCAGTGTATCTGTACAGTGTCACTGTTTACTCAGGGTTAAGGTCACTCACTGTGTAACTGTACAGAGTCTCTGATTATTCAGGGTGAACTCACTGTGTAACTGTACAGAGTCACTGATTATTGAGGGTGAGGGTCACTCACTGTGTAACTGTACAGAGTCACAGTTTATTCAGGTTGAGTGTCACTCACTATAACTGTACAGAGTCACTGTTTATTCAGGGTGAGGGTCACTGTGTAACTGCACGGTGTCACTGTTTATTCAGGGTGAGTGTCGCTGTGTAACTGTACAGGGTCACTTTTATTCAGGGTGAGTGTCAGTGTGTAACTGCACAGAGTCACTGTTTATTCAGGGTGTGCGTCACTCTGTGTGCAACTGTACAGAGTCACTTTTTATTCAGGGTGAGCGTCTCATTGTAACTGCACAGAGTCACTGTTTATTCAGGGTGAGGGTCACAGTGTAACTGTACAGAGTCACTGTTTAATCAGGGTGAGGGTCAGTGTTTAACTGTACAGACTCACTGTTTATTCAGGATGAAGGTCACTGTGTAACTGTACAGAGTCACTGTTTATTCAGGGTGAGGGTCACTCACAGTGTAACTGTACTGTGTCACTGTTTATTCAGGGTGAGGGTCAGTGTGTAACTGTACAGAGTCACTATTTATTCAGGGTGAGGGTCACTCACTGTGTAACTGTACTGTGTCACTGTTTATTCAGGGTGAGGGTCACTGTGTAACTGCACGGAGTCACTGTTTATTCAGGGTGAGTGTCGCTGTGTAACTGTACAGGGTCACTTTTATTCAGGGTGAGGGTCAGTGTGTAACTGCACAGAGTCTCTGTTTATTCAGGGTGTGCGTCACTCTGTGTGCAACTGTACAGAGTCACTTTTTATTCAGGGTGAGAGTCTTATTGTAACTGTACAGAGTCACTGTTTATTCAGGGTGAGGGTCACTGTGTAACTGTACAGAGTCACTGTTTATTCAGGGTGAGGGTCACTCACAGTGTAACTGTACTGTGTCACTGTTTATTCAGGGTGAGGGTCAGTGTGTAACTGTACAGAGTCACTGTTTATTCAGGGTGAGGGTCACTCACTGTGTAACTGTACTGTGTCACTGTTTATTCAGGGTGAGGGTCAGTGTGTAACTGTACTGTGTCACTGTTTATTCAGGGTGAGGGTTAGTGTGTAACAGTACAGAGTCACTGTTTGTTGAGGGTGAGGGTCAGTGTGTAACTGTACTGTGTCACTGTTTATTCAGGGTGAGGGTTACTCACTGTGTAACTGTACAGAGTCATTGTTTATTCAGGGTGAGGGTTACTCACTGTGTAACTGTACTGAGTCACTGTTTATTCAGGGAGAGGGTCACTGTGTAACTGTAGAGTCACTGTTTATTCAGGGTGAGGGTCAGTGTGTAACTGTACAGAGTTACTGTTTATTCAGGGTGAGGGTCAGTGTGTAACTGTACTGTGACAATGTTTATTCAAACTGAGGGTCAGTGTGTAACTGTACAGAGTCACTGTCTATTCAGGGTGAGGGTTACTCACTGTGTAACTGTACAGAGTCACTGTTTATACAGGTAGAAGGTCACTCACTGTATAACTGTACAGAGTCACTGTTTGTTCAGGGTCTGGGTTACTCACTGTGTAACTGTACAGAGTCACTGTTTATTCAGGTAGAAAGTCACTCACTCTATAACTGTACAGAGTCACTGTTTATTCAGGGTGAGGGTCACTGTGTAACTGTCGAGTCACTGTTTATTCAGGGTGAGGGTCACTGTGTAACTGTAGAGAGTCACTGTTTATTCAGGGTGAAGGTCAGTGTGTAACTGTACAGAGTCACTGTTCATTCAGGGTGATGGTTACAGTTTAACTGTACAGAGTCACTTTTATTCAGGGTGAGGGTCAGTGTGTAACTGTACAGAGTCATTGTTTATTCAGGGTGAGGGTCAGTGTGTAACTGTACTGAGTCACTGTTTATTCAGGGCTAACTCACTGTGTAACTGTACAGAGTCATTGTTTATTCAGGGTGAGGGTCAGTGTGTAACTGTACTGAGTCACTGTTTATTCAGGGCGAACTCACTGTGTAACTGTACAGAGTCACTGATTATTGAGGGTGAGGGTCACTCACTGTGTAACTGTACAGAGTCTCTGATTATTCAGGGTGAACTCACTGTGAAACTGTACAGAGTTACTGATTATTGAGGGTGAGGGTCACTCACTGTGTAACTGTACAGAGTCACTGTTTATTCAGGGTGAGGGTCACTGTGTAACTGCACGGAGTCACTGTTTATTCAGGGTGAGGGTTACTCACTGTGTAACTGTACAGAGTCATTGTTTATTCAGGGTGAGGGTTACTCACTGTGTAACTGTACTGAGTCACTGCTTATTCAGGGAGAGGGTCAATGTGTAACTGTAGAGTCACTGTTTATTCAGGGTGAGGGTCAGTGTGTAACTGTACTGTGACAATGTTTATTCAAACTGAGGGTCAGTGTGTAACTGTACAGAGTCACTGTCTATTCAGGGTGAGGGTTACTCACTGTGTAACTGTACAGAGTCACTGTTTATTCAGGGTCAGGGTTACTCACTGTGTAACTGTACAGAGTCACTGTTTATTCAGGTAGAAAGTCACTCACTGTATAACTGTACAGAGTCACTGTTTATTCAGGGTGAGGGTTACTCACTGTGTAAGTGTAGATAGTCACTGTTTATTCAGCGTGAACTCACTGTGTAACTGTACAGTGTCACTGTTTATTCAGTGTGAGGGTCAGTGTGTAACTGTACAGAGTCACTGTTTATTCAGGGTGAGGGTCACTCACTGTGTAACTGTACAGAGTCACTGTTTATTCATGGTGAGGGTCAGTGTGTAACTGTAGAGTCACTGTTTATTCATGGTGAGGGTCAGTGTGTAACTGTAGAGTCACTGTTTATTCAGGGTGAAGTTCAGTGTGTAACTGTACAGAGTCACTGTTCATTCAGGGTGATGGTTACAGTTTAACTGTACAGAGTCACTTTTATTCAGGGTGAGGGTCAGTGTGTAACTGTACAGAGTCATTGTTTATTCAGGGTGAGGGTCAGTGTGTAACTGTACAGAGTCACTGTTTATTCAGGGCGAACTCACTGTGTAACTGTACAGAGTCACTGATTATTGAGGGTGAGGGTCACTGTGTAACTGTACAGAGTCACTGTTTATTCAGGGTGAAGGTCACTCACAGTGTAACTGTACTGTGTCACTGTTTATTCAGGGTGAGGGTCAGTGTGTAACTGTACAGAGTCACTGTTTATTCAGGGTGAGGGTCACTCACTGTGTAACTGTACTGTGTCACTGTTTATTCAGGGTGAGGGTCAGTGTGTAACTGTACTGTGTCACTGATTATTCAGGGTGAGGGTTACTCACTGTGTAACTGTACAGAGTCTCTGATTATTCAGGGTGAACTCACTGTGAAACTGTACAGAGTTACTGATTATTGAGGGTGAGGGTCACTCACTGTGTAACTGTACAGAGTCACTGTTTATTCAGGGTGAGGGTCACTGTGTAACTGCAGGGAGTCACTGTTTATTCAGGGTGAGGGTTACTCACTGTGTAACTGTACAGAGTCATTGTTTATTCAGGGTGAGGGTTACTCACTGTGTAACTGTACTGAGTCACTGTTTATTCAGGGAGAGGGTCACTGTGTAACTGTAGAGTCACTGTTTATTCAGGTAGAAAGTCACTCACTGTATAACTGTACAGAGTCACTGTTTATTCAGGCTGAGGGTCTCTGTGTAACTGTAGAGTCACTGTTTATTCAGGGTGAAGTTCAGTGTGTAACTGTACAGAGTCACTGTTCATTCAGGGTGATGGTTACAGTTTAACTGTACAGAGTCACCTTTATTCAGGGTGATGGTCAGTGTGTAACTGTACAGAGTCATTGTTTATTCAGGGTGAGGGTCAGTGTGTAACTGTACAGAGTCACTGTTTATTCAGGGCGAACTCACTGTGTAACTGTACAGAGTCACTGATTATTGAGGGTGAGGGTCACTGTGTAACTGTACAGAGTCACTGTTTATTCAGGGTGAAGGTCACTCACAGTGTAACTGTACTGTGTCACTGTTTATTCAGGGTGAGGGTCAGTGTGTAACTGTACAGAGTCACTGTTTATTCAGGGTGAGGGTCACTCACTGTGTAACTGTACTGTGTCACTGTTTATTCAGGGTGAGGGTCAGTGTGTAACTGTACTGTGTCACTGTTTATTCAGGGTGAGGGTTATTCACTGTGTAACTGTACTGAGTCACTGTTTATTCAGGGAGAGGGTCACTGTGTAACTGTAGAGTCACTGTTTATTCAGGGTGAGGGTCAGTGTGTAACTGTACTGTGACAATGTTTATTCAAACTGAGGGTCTGTGTGTAACTGTACAGAGTCACTGTTTATTCAGGGTGAGGGTTACTCACTGTGTAACTGTACAGAGTCACTGTTTATACAGGTAGAAGGTCACTCACTGTATAACTGTACAGAGTCACTGTTTATTCAGGGTCAGGGTTACTCACTGTGTAACTGTACAGAGTCACTGTTTATTCAGGTAGAAAGTCACTCACTCTATAACTGTACAGAGTCACTGTTTATTCAGGGTGGGGGTCACTGTGTAACTGCATGGAGTCACTGTTTATTCAGGGTGAGTGTGGCTGTGTAACTGTACAGGGTCACTTTTATTCAGGGTGAGGGTCAGTGTGTAACTGCACAGAGTCACTGTTTATTCAGGGTGTGCGTCACTCTGTGTGCAACTGTACAGAGTCACTTTTTATTCAGGGTGAGAGTCTCATTGTAACTGTACAGAGTCACTGTTTATTCAGGGTGAGGGTTACTCACTGTGTAACTGTACAGAGTCACTGTTTATACAGGTAGAAGGACACTCACTGTATAACTGTACAGAGTCACTGTTTATTCAGGGTGAAGGTCACTCACAGTGTAACTGTACTGTGTCACTGTTTATTCAGGGTGAGGGTCAGTGTGTAACTGTACAGAGTCACTGTTTATTCAGGGTGAGGGTCACTCACTGTGTAACTGTACTGTGTCACTGTTTGTTCAGGGTGAGGGTCAGTGTGTAACTGTACTGTGTCACTGTTTATTCAGGGTGAGGGTTACTCACTGTGTAACTGTACAGAGTCTCTGATTATTCAGGGTGAACTCACTGTGAAACTGTACAGAGTTACTGATTATTGAGGGTGAGGGTCACTCACTCTGTAACTGTACAGAGTCACTGTTTATTCAGGGTGAGGGTCACTGTGTAACTGCACGGAGTCACTGTTTATTCAGGGTGAGGGTTACTCACTGTGTAACTGTACAGAGTCATTGTTTATTCAGGGTGAGGGTTACTCACTGTGTAACTGTACTGAGTCACTGTTTATTCAGGGAGAGGGTCACTGTGTAACTGTAGAGTCACTGTTTATTCAGGTAGAAAGTCACTCACTGTATAACTGTACAGAGTCACTGTTTATTCAGGCTGAGGGTCTCTGTGTAACTGTAGAGTCACTGTTTATTCAGGGTGAAGTTCAGTGTGTAACTGTACAGAGTCACTGTTCATTCAGGGTGATGGTTACAGTTTAACTGTACAGAGTCACCTTTATTCAGGGTGATGGTCAGTGTGTAACTGTACAGAGTCATTGTTTATTCAGGGTGAGGGTCAGTGTGTAACTGTACAGAGTCACTGTTTATTCAGGGCGAACTCACTGTGTAACTGTACAGAGTCACTGATTATTGAGGGTGAGGGTCACTGTGTAACTGTACAGAGTCACTGTTTATTCAGGGTGAAGGTCACTCACAGTGTAACTGTACTGTGTCACTGTTTATTCAGGGTGAGGGTCAGTGTGTAACTGTACAGAGTCACTGTTTATTCAGGGTGAGGGTCACTCACTGTGTAACTGTACTGTGTCACTGTTTATTCAGGGTGTGGGTCAGTGTGTAACTGTACTGTGTCACTGTTTATTCAGGGTGAGGGTTACTCACTGTGTAACTGTACAGAGTCATTGTTTATTCAGGGTGAGGGTTACTCACTGTGTAACTGTACTGAGTCACTGTTTATTCAGGGAGAGGGTCACTGTGTAACTGTAGAGTCACTGTTTATTCAGGGTGAGGGTCAGTGTGTAACTGTACTGTGACAATGTTTATTCAAACTGAGGGTCTGTGTGTAACTGTACAGAGTCACTGTTTATTCAGGGTGAGGGTTACTCACTGTGTAACTGTACAGAGTCACTGTTTATACAGGTAGAAGGTCACTCACTGTATAACTGTACAGAGTCACTGTTTATTCAGGGTCAGGGTTACTCACTGTGTAACTGTACAGAGTCACTGTTTATTCAGGTAGAAAGTCACTCACTCTATAACTGTACAGAGTCACTGTTTATTCAGGGTGGGGGTCACTGTGTAACTGCATGGAGTCACTGTTTATTCAGGGTGAGTGTGGCTGTGTAACTGTATAGGGTCACTTTTATTCAGGGTGAGGGTCAGTGTGTAACTGCACAGAGTCACTGTTTATTCAGGGTGTGCGTCACTCTGTGTGCAACTGTACAGAGTCACTTTTTATTCAGGGTGAGAGTCTCATTGTAACTGTACAGAGTCACTGTTTATTCAGGGTGAGGGTTACTCACTGTGTAACTGTACAGAGTCACTGTTTATACAGGTAGAAGGTCACTCACTGTATAACTGTACAGAGTCACTGTTTATTCAGGGTGAAGGTCACTCACAGTGTAACTGTACTGTGTCACTGTTTATTCAGGGTGAGGGTCAGTGTGTAACTGTACAGAGTCACTGTTTATTCAGGGTGAGGGTCACTCACTGTGTAACTGTACTGTGTCACTGTTTGTTCAGGGTGAGGGTCAGTGTGTAACTGTACTGTGTCACTGTTTATTCAGGGTGAGGGTTACTCACTGTGTAACTGTACAGAGTCTCTGATTATTCAGGGTGAACTCACTGTGAAACTGTACAGAGTTACTGATTATTGAGGGTGAGGGTCACTCACTGTGTAACTGTACAGAGTCACTGTTTATTCAGGGTGAGGGTCACTGTGTAACTGCACGGAGTCACTGTTTATTCAGGGTGAGGGTTACTCACTGTGTAACTGTACAGAGTCATTGTTTATTCAGGGTGAGGGTTACTCACTGTGTAACTGTACTGAGTCACTGTTTATTCAGGGAGAGGGTCACTGTGTAACTGTAGAGTCACTGTTTATTCAGGTAGAAAGTCACTCACTGTATAACTGTACAGAGTCACTGTTTATTCAGGCTGAGGGTCTCTGTGTAACTGTAGAGTCACTGTTTATTCAGGGTGAAGTTCAGTGTGTAACTGTACAGAGTCACTGTTCATTCAGGGTGATGGTTACAGTTTAACTGTACAGAGTCACCTTTATTCAGGGTGATGGTCAGTGTGTAACTGTACAGAGTCATTGTTTATTCAGGGTGAGGGTCAGTGTGTAACTGTACAGAGTCACTGTTTATTCAGGGCGAACTCACTGTGTAACTGTACAGAGTCACTGATTATTGAGGGTGAGGGTCACTGTGTAACTGTACAGAGTCACTGTTTATTCAGGGTGAAGGTCACTCACAGTGTAACTGTACTGTGTCACTGTTTATTCAGGGTGAGGGTCAGTGTGTAACTGTACAGAGTCACTGTTTATTCAGGGTGAGGGTCACTCACTGTGTAACTGTACTGTGTCACTGTTTATTCAGGGTGTGGGTCAGTGTGTAACTGTACTGTGTCACTGTTTATTCAGGGTGAGGGTTACTCACTGTGTAACTGTACAGAGTTATTGTTTATTCAGGGTGAGGGTTACTCACTGTGTAACTGTACTGAGTCACTGTTTATTCAGGGAGAGGGTCACTGTGTAACTGTAGAGTCACTGTTTATTCAGGGTGAGGGTCAGTGTGTAACTGTACTGTGACAATGTTTATTCAAACTGAGGGTCTGTGTGTAACTGTACAGAGTCACTGTTTATTCAGGGTCAGGGTTACTCACTGTGTAACTGTACAGAGTCACTGTTTATTCAGGGTCAGGGTTACTCACTGTGTAACTGTACAGAGTCACTGTTTATTCAGGTAGAAAGTCACTCAGTCTATAACTGTACAGAGTCACTGTTTATTCAGGGTGGGGGTCACTGTGTAACTGCATGGAGTCACTGTTTATTCAGGGTGAGTGTGGCTGTGTAACTGTACAGGGTCACTTTTATTCAGGGTGAGGGTCAGTGTGTAACTGCACAGAGTCACTGTTTATTCAGGGTGTGCGTCACTCTGTGTGCAACTGTACAGAGTCACTTTTTATTCAGGGTGAGAGTCTCATTGTAACTGTACAGAGTCACCGTTTATTCAGGGTGAGGGTTACTCACTGTGTAACTGTACAGAGTCACTGTTTATACAGGTAGAAGGTCACTCACTGTATAACTGTACAGAGTCACTGTTTATTCAGGGTCAGGGTTACTCTCTGTGTAACTGTACAGAGTCACTGTTTATTCAGGTAGAAAGTCACTCACTGTATAACTGTACAGAGTCACTGTTTATTCAGGGTGAGGGTTACTCACTGTGTAAGTGTAGATAGTCACTGTTTATTCAGCGTGAACTCACTGTGTAACTGTACAGAGTCATTGTTTATTCAGGGTGAGGGTTACTCGCAGTGTATCTGTACAGTGTCATTCTTTATTCAGGGTTAAGGTCACTCACTGTGTAACTGTACAGTGTCACTGTTTATTCAGGGTGAGGGTCAGTGTGTAACTGTACAGAGTCACTGTTTATTCAGGGTGAGGGTCACTCACTGTGTAACTGTACAGAGTCACTGTTTATTCATGGTGAGGGTCAGTGTGTAACTGTAGAGTCACTGTTTATTCAGGGTGAGGGTCAGTGTGTAACTGTACTGTGACAATGTTTATTCAAACTGAGGGTCAGTGTGTAACTGTACAGAGTCACTGTCTATTCAGGGTGAGGGTTACTCACTGTGTAACTGTACAGAGTCACTGTTTATTCAGGGTCAGGGTTACTCACTGTGTAACTGTACAGAGTCACTGTTTATTCAGGTAGAAAGTCACTCACTGTATAACTGTACAGAGTCACTGTTTATTCAGGGTGAGGGTTACTCACTGTGTAAGTGTAGATAGTCACTGTTTATTCAGCGTGAACTCACTGTGTAACTGTACAGAGTCATTGTTTATTCAGGGTGAGGGTTACTCGCAGTGTATCTGTACAGTGTCATTCTTTATTCAGGGTTAAGGTCACTCACTGTGTAACTGTACAGTGTCACTGTTTATTCAGTGTGAGGGTCAGTGTGTAACTGTACAGAGTCACTGTTTATTCAGGGTGAGGGTCACTCACTGTGTAACTGTACAGAGTCACTGTTTATTCATGGTGAGGGTCAGTGTGTAACTGTAGAGTCACTGTTTATTCATGGTGAGGGTCAGTGTGTAACTGTAGAGTCACTGTTTATTCAGGGTGAAGTTCAGTGTGTAACTGTACAGAGTCACTGTTCATTCAGGGTGATGGTTACAGTTTAACTGTACAGAGTCACTTTTATTCAGGGTGAGGGTCAGTGTGTAACTGTACAGAGTCATTGTTTATTCAGGGTGAGGGTCAGTGTGTAACTGTACAGAGTCACTGTTTATTCAGGGCGAACTCACTGTGTAACTGTACAGAGTCACTGATTATTGAGGGTGAGGGTCACTGTGTAACTGTACAGAGTCACTGTTTATTCAGGGTGAAGGTCACTCACAGTGTAACTGTACTGTGTCACTGTTTATTCAGGGTGAGGGTCAGTGTGTAACTGTACAGAGTCACTGTTTATTCAGGGTGAGGGTCACTCACTGTGTAACTGTACTGTGTCACTGTTTATTCAGGGTGAGGGTCAGTGTGTAACTGTACTGTGTCACTGTTTATTCAGGGTGAGGGTTACTCACTGTGTAACTGTACAGAGTCTCTGATTATTCAGGGTGAACTCACTGTGAAACTGTACAGAGTTACTGATTATTGAGGGTGAGGGTCACTCACTGTGTAACTGTACAGAGTCACTGTTTATTCAGGGTGAGGGTCACTGTGTAACTGCACGGAGTCACTGTTTATTCAGGGTGAGGGTTACTCACTGTGTAACTGTACAGAGTCATTGTTTATTCAGGGTGAGGGTTACTCACTGTGTAACGGTACTGAGTCACTGTTTATTCAGGGAGAGGGTCACTGTGTAACTGTAGAGTCACTGTTTATTCAGGTAGAAAGTCACTCACTGTATAACTGTACAGAGTCACTGTTTATTCAGGGTGAGGGTTACTCACTGTGTAAGTGTAGATAGTCACTGTTCATTCAGCGTGAACTCACTGTGTAACTGTACAGAGTCATTGTTTATTCAGGGTGAGGGTTACTCGCAGTGTATCTGTACAGTGTCATTCTTTATTCAGGGTTAAGGTCACTCACTGTGTAACTGTACAGAGTCACTGTTTATTCAGGGTTAAGGTCACTCACTGTGTAACTGTACAGAGTCACTGTTTATTCAGGCTGAGGGTCTCTGTGTAACTGTAGAGTCACTGTTTATTCAGGGTGAAGTTCAGTGTGTAACTGTACAGAGTCACTGTTCATTCAGGGTGATGGTTACAGTTTAACTGTACAGAGTCACCTTTATTCAGGGTGAGGGTCAGTGTGTAACTGTACAGAGTCATTGTTTATTCAGGGTGAGGGTCAGTGTGTAACTGTACAGAGTCACTGTTTATTCAGGGCGAACTCACTGTGTAACTGTACAGAGTCACTGATTATTGAGGGTGAGGGTCACTGTGTAACTGTACAGAGTCACTGTTTATTCAGGGTGAAGGTCACTCACAGTGTAACTGTACTGTGTCACTGTTTATTCAGGGTGAGGGTCAGTGTGTAACTGTACAGAGTCACTGTTTATTCAGGGTGAGGGTCACTCACTGTGTAACTGTACTGTGTCACTGTTTATTCAGGGTGAGGGTCAGTGTGTAACTGTACTGTGTCACTGTTTATTCAGGGTGAGGGTTACTCACTGTGTAACTGTACAGAGTCATTGTTTATTCAGGGTGAGGGTTACTCACTGTGTAACTGTACTGAGTCACTGTTTATTCAGGGAGAGGGTCACTGTGTAACTGTAGAGTCACTGTTTATTCAGGGTGAGGGTCAGTGTTTAACTGTACTGTGACAATGTTTATTCAAACTGAGGGTCAGTGTGTAACTGTACAGAGTCACTGTTTATTCAGGGTGAGGGTTACGCACTGTGTAACTGTACAGAGTCACTGTTTATACAGGTAGAAGGTCACTCACTGTATAACTGTACAGAGTCACTGTTTATTCAGGGTCAGGGTTACTCACTGTGTAACTGTACAGAGTCACTGTTTATTCAGGTAGAAAGTCACTCACTCTATAACTGTACAGAGTCACTGTTTATTCAGGGTGGGGGTCACTGTGTAACTGCATGGAGTCACTGTTTATTCAGGGTGAGTGTGGCTGTGTAACTGTACAGGGTCACTTTTATTCAGGGTGAGGGTCAGTGTGTAACTGCACAGAGTCACTGTTTATTCAGGGTGTGCGTCACTCTGTGTGCAACTGTACAGAGTCACTTTTTATTCAGGGTGAGAGTCTCATTGTAACTGTACAGAGTCACTGTTTATTCAGGGTGAGGGTTACTCACTGTGTAACTGTACAGAGTCACTGTTTATACAGGTAGAAGGTCACTCACTGTATAACTGTACAGAGTCACTGTTTATTCAGGGTGAGGGTTACTCACTGTGTAAGTGTAGATAGTCACTGTTTATTCAGCGTGAACTCACTGTGTAACTGTACAGAGTCATTGTTTATTCAGGGTGATGGTTACTCGCAGTGTATCTGTACAGTGTCATTCTTTATTCAGGGTTAAGGTCACTCACTGTGTAACTGTACAGTGTCACTGTTTATTCAGGGTGAGGGTCACTGTGTAACTGTACAGAGTCACTGTTTATTCAGGGTGAGGGTTACTCACTGTGTAAGTGTAGATAGTCACTGTTTATTCAGCGTGAACTCACTGTGTAACTGTACAGAGTCATTGTTTATTCAGGGTGAGGGTTACTCGCAGTGTATCTGTACAGTGTCATTCTTTATTCAGGGTTAAGGTCACTCACTGTGTAACTGTACAGTGTCACTGTTTATTCAGGGTGAGGGTCAGTGTGTAACTGTACAGAGTCACTGTTTATTCAGGGTGAGGGTCACTCACTGTGTAACTGTACAGAGTCACTGTTTATTCATGGTGAGGGTCAGTGTGTAACTGTAGAGTCACTGTTTATTCAGGGTGAGGGTCAGTGTGTAACTGTACTGTGACAATGTTTATTCAAACTGAGGGTCAGTGTGTAACTGTACAGAGTCACTGTCTATTCAGGGTGAGGGTTACTCACTGTGTAACTGTACAGAGTCACTGTTTATTCAGGGTCAGGGTTACTCACTGTGTAACTGTACAGAGTCACTGTTTATTCAGGTAGAAAGTCACTCACTGTATAACTGTACAGAGTCACTGTTTATTCAGGGTGAGGGTTACTCACTGTGTAAGTGTAGATAGTCACTGTTTATTCAGCGTGAACTCACTGTGTAACTGTACAGAGTCATTGTTTATTCAGGGTGAGGGTTACTCGCAGTGTATCTGTACAGTGTCATTCTTTATTCAGGGTTAAGGTCACTCACTGTGTAACTGTACAGTGTCACTGTTTATTCAGTGTGAGGGTCAGTGTGTAACTGTACAGAGTCACTGTTTATTCAGGGTGAGGGTCACTCACTGTGTAACTGTACAGAGTCACTGTTTATTCATGGTGAGGGTCAGTGTGTAACTGTAGAGTCACTGTTTATTCATGGTGAGGGTCAGTGTGTAACTGTAGAGTCACTGTTTATTCAGGGTGAAGTTCAGTGTGTAACTGTACAGAGTCACTGTTCATTCAGGGTGATGGTTACAGTTTAACTGTACAGAGTCACTTTTATTCAGGGTGAGGGTCAGTGTGTAACTGTACAGAGTCATTGTTTATTCAGGGTGAGGGTCAGTGTGTAACTGTACAGAGTCACTGTTTATTCAGGGCGAACTCACTGTGTAACTGTACAGAGTCACTGATTATTGAGGGTGAGGGTCACTGTGTAACTGTACAGAGTCACTGTTTATTCAGGGTGAAGGTCACTCACAGTGTAACTGTACTGTGTCACTGTTTATTCAGGGTGAGGGTCAGTGTGTAACTGTACAGAGTCACTGTTTATTCAGGGTGAGGGTCACTCACTGTGTAACTGTACTGTGTCACTGTTTATTCAGGGTGAGGGTCAGTGTGTAACTGTACTGTGTCACTGTTTATTCAGGGTGAGGGTTACTCACTGTGTAACTGTACAGAGTCTCTGATTATTCAGGGTGAACTCACTGTGAAACTGTACAGAGTTACTGATTATTGAGGGTGAGGGTCACTCACTGTGTAACTGTACAGAGTCACTTTTTATTCAGGGTGAGGGTCACTGTGTAACTGCACGGAGTCACTGTTTATTCAGGGTGAGGGTTACTCACTGTGTAACTGTACAGAGTCATTGTTTATTCAGGGTGAGGGTTACTCACTGTGTAACGGTACTGAGTCACTGTTTATTCAGGGAGAGGGTCACTGTGTAACTGTAGAGTCACTGTTTATTCAGGTAGAAAGTCACTCACTGTATAACTGTACAGAGTCACTGTTTATTCAGGGTGAGGGTTACTCACTGTGTAAGTGTAGATAGTCACTGTTCATTCAGCGTGAACTCACTGTGTAACTGTACAGAGTCATTGTTTATTCAGGGTGAGGGTTACTCGCAGTGTATCTGTACAGTGTCATTCTTTATTCAGGGTTAAGGTCACTCACTGTGTAACTGTACAGAGTCACTGTTTATTCAGGGTTAAGGTCACTCACTGTGTAACTGTACAGAGTCACTGTTTATTCAGGCTGAGGGTCTCTGTGTAACTGTAGAGTCACTGTTTATTCAGGGTGAAGTTCAGTGTGTAACTGTACAGAGTCACTGTTCATTCAGGGTGATGGTTACAGTTTAACTGTACAGAGTCACCTTTATTCAGGGTGAGGGTCAGTGTGTAACTGTACAGAGTCATTGTTTATTCAGGGTGAGGGTCAGTGTGTAACTGTACAGAGTCACTGTTTATTCAGGGCGAACTCACTGTGTAACTGTACAGAGTCACTGATTATTGAGGGTGAGGGTCACTGTGTAACTGTACAGAGTCACTGTTTATTCAGGGTGAAGGTCACTCACAGTGTAACTGTACTGTGTCACTGTTTATTCAGGGTGAGGGTCAGTGTGTAACTGTACAGAGTCACTGTTTATTCAGGGTGAGGGTCACTCACTGTGTAACTGTACTGTGTCACTGTTTATTCAGGGTGAGGGTCAGTGTGTAACTGTACTGTGTCACTGTTTATTCAGGGTGAGGGTTACTCACTGTGTAACTGTACAGAGTCATTGTTTATTCAGGGTGAGGGTTACTCACTGTGTAACTGTACTGAGTCACTGTTTATTCAGGGAGAGGGTCACTGTGTAACTGTAGAGTCACTGTTTATTCAGGGTGAGGGTCAGTGTTTAACTGTACTGTGACAATGTTTATTCAAACTGAGGGTCAGTGTGTAACTGTACAGAGTCACTGTTTATTCAGGGTGAGGGTTACGCACTGTGTAACTGTACAGAGTCACTGTTTATACAGGTAGAAGGTCACTCACTGTATAACTGTACAGAGTCACTGTTTATTCAGGGTCAGGGTTACTCACTGTGTAACTGTACAGAGTCACTGTTTATTCAGGTAGAAAGTCACTCACTCTATAACTGTACAGAGTCACTGTTTATTCAGGGTGGGGGTCACTGTGTAACTGCATGGAGTCACTGTTTATTCAGGGTGAGTGTGGCTGTGTAACTGTACAGGGTCACTTTTATTCAGGGTGAGGGTCAGTGTGTAACTGCACAGAGTCACTGTTTATTCAGGGTGTGCGTCACTCTGTGTGCAACTGTACAGAGTCACTTTTTATTCAGGGTGAGAGTCTCATTGTAACTGTACAGAGTCACTGTTTATTCAGGGTGAGGGTTACTCACTGTGTAACTGTACAGAGTCACTGTTTATACAGGTAGAAGGTCACTCACTGTATAACTGTACAGAGTCACTGTTTATTCAGGGTGAGGGTTACTCACTGTGTAAGTGTAGATAGTCACTGTTTATTCAGCGTGAACTCACTGTGTAACTGTACAGAGTCATTGTTTATTCAGGGTGATGGTTACTCGCAGTGTATCTGTACAGTGTCATTCTTTATTCAGGGTTAAGGTCACTCACTGTGTAACTGTACAGTGTCACTGTTTATTCAGGGTGAGGGTCACTGTGTAACTGTACAGAGTCACTGTTTATTCAGGGTGAGGGTTACTCACTGTGTAACTGTACAGAGTCACTGTTTATACAGGTATAAGGTCACTCACTGTATAACTGTACAGAGTCACTGTTTATTCAGGGTCAGGGTTACTCACTCTATAACTGTACAGAGTCACTGTTTATTCAGGGTGAAGGTCAGTGTGTAACTGTACAGAGTCACTGTTCATTCAGGGTGATGGTTACAGTTTAACTGTACAGAGTCACTTTTATTCAGGGTGAGGGTCAGTGTGTAACTGTACAGAGTCATTGTTTATTCAGGGTGAGGGCCAGTGTGTAACTGTACAGAGTCACTGTTTATTCAGGGCGAACTCACTGTGTAACTGTACAGAGTCACTGATTATTGAGGTTGAGGGTCACTCACTGTGTAACTGCACAGAGTCATTGTTTATTCAGGGTGAGGGTTACTCTCATTGTATCTGTACAGTGTCACTGTTTACTCAGGGTTAAGCTCACTCACTGTGTAACTGTACAGATTCTCTGATTATTCAGGGTGAACTCACTGTGAAACTGTACAGAGTCACTGATTATTGAGGGTGAGGGTCACTCACTGTGTAACTGTACAGAGTCACAGTTTATTCAGGGTGAGGGTCACTCACTATAACTGTACAGAGTCACTGTTTATTCAGGGTGAGGGTCACTGTGTAACTGCACGGAGTCACTGTTTATTCATGGTGAGTGTCGCTGTGTAACTGTACAGAGTCACTGTTTATTCAGGGTGAACTCACTGTGTAACTGTACAGAGTCACTGATTATTGAGGGTGAGGGTCACTCACTGTGTAACTGCACAGAGTCATTGTTTATTCAGGGTGAGGGTTACTCTCAGTGTATCTGTACAGTGTCACTGTTTACTCAGGGTTAAGGTAACTCACTGTGTAACTGTACAGAGTCTCTGATTATTCAGGGTGAACTCACTGTGTAACTGTACAGAGTCACTGATTATTGAGGGTGAGGGTCACTCACTGTGTAACTGTACAGAGTCACAGTTTATTCATGTTGAGGGTCACTCACTATAACTGTACAGAGTCACTGTTTATTCAGGGTGAGGGTCACTGTGTAACTGCACGGAGTCACTGTTTATTCAGGGTGAGTGTCGCTGTGTAACTGTACAGGGTCACTTTTATTCAGGGTGTGGGTCAGTGTGTAACTGCACAGAGTCACTGTTTATTCAGGGTGTGCGTCACTCAGTGTGCAACTGTACAGAGTCACTTTTTATTCAGGGTGAGAGTCTCATTGTAACTGTACAGAGTCACTGTTTATTCAGGGTGAGGGTCACAGTGTAACTGTACAGAGTCACTGTTTATTCAAGGTGAGGGTCAGTGTGTAACTGTACAGACTCACTGTTTATTGAGGATGAAGGTCACTGTGTAACTGTACAGAGTCACTGTTTATTCAGTGTGAGGGTCACTCACAGTGTAACTGTACTGTGTCACTGTTTATTCAGGGTGAGGGTCAGTGTGTAACTGTACAGAGTCACTGTTTATTCAGGGTGAGGGTCACTCACTGTGTAACTGTACTGTGTCACTGTTTATTCAGGGTGAGGGTCACTGTGTAACTGCACGGAGTCACTGTTTATTCAGGGTGACTGTCGCTGTGTAACTGTACAGGGTCACTTTTATTCAGGGTGAGGGTCAGTGTGTAACTGTACAGAGTCACTGTTTATTCAGGGTGTGCGTCACTCTGTGTGCAACTGTACAGAGTCACTTTTTATTCAGGGTGAGAGTCTCATTGTAACTGTACAGAGTCACTGTTTATTCAGGGTGAGGGTCACTCTGTAACTGTACAGAGTCACTGTTTATTCAGGGTGAGGGTCACTCACAGTGTAACTGTACTGTGTCACTGTTTATTCAGGGTGAGGGTCAGTGTGTAACTGTACAGAGTCACTGTTTATTCAGGGTGAGGGTCACTCACTGTGTAACTGTACTGTGTCACTGTTTATTCAGGGTGAGGGTCAGTGTGTAACTGTACTGTGTCACTGTTTATTCAGGGTGAGGGTTAGTGTGTAACAGTACAGAGTCACTGTTTGTTCAGGGTGAGGGTCAGTGTGTAACTGTACTGTGTCACTGTTTATTCAGGGTGAGGGTTACTCACTGTGTAACTGTACAGAGTCATTGTTTATTCAGGGTGAGGGTTACTCACTGTGTAACTGTACTGAGTCACTGTTTATTCAGGGAGAGGGTCACTGTGTAACTGTAGAGTCACTGTTTATTCAGGGTGAGGGTCAGTGTGTAACTGTACTGTGACAATGTTTATTCAAACTGAGGGTCAGTGTGTAACTGTACAGAGTCACTGTCTATTCAGGGTGAGGGTTACTCACTGTGTAACTGTACAGAGTCACTGTTTATACAGGTAGAAGTTCACTCACTGTATAACTGTACAGAGTCACTGTTTATTCAGGGTCAGGGTTACTCACTGTGTAACTGTACGGAGTCACTGTTTATTCAGGTAGAAAGTCACTCACTGTATAACTGTACAGAGTCACTGTTTATTCAGGGTGAGGGTTACTCACTGTGTAAGTGTAGATAGTCACTGTTTATTCAGCGTGAACTCACTGTGTAACTGTACAGAGTCATTGTTTATTCAGGGTGAGGGTTACTCGCAGTGTATCTGTACAGTGTCATTCTTTATTCAGGGTTAAGGTCACTTACTGTGTAACTGTACAGTGTCACTGTTTATTCAGGGTGAGGGTCACTGTGTAACTGTAGAGTCACTGTTTATTCAGGGTGAAGGTCAGTGTGTAACTGTACAGAGTCACTGTTCATTCAGGGTGATGGTTACAGTTTAACTGTACAGAGTCACTTTTATTCAGGGTGAGGGTCAGTGTGTAACTGTACAGAGTCATTGTTTATTCAGGGTGAGGGTCAGTGTGTAACTGTACAGAGTCACTGTTTATTCAGGGCGAACTCACTGTGTAACTGTACAGAGTCACTGATTATTGAGGGTGAGGGTCACTCACTGTGTAACTGCACAGAGTCATAGTTTATTCAGGGTGAGGGTTACTCTCAGTGTATCTGTACAGTGTCACTGTTTACTCAGGGTTATGCTCACTCACTGTGTAACTGTACAGAGTCACAGTTTATTCAGGTTGAGGGTCACTCACTATAACTGTACAGAGTCACTGTTTATTCAGGGTGGGGGTCACTGTGTAACTGCATGGAGTCACTGTTTATTCAGGGTGAGTGTGGCTGTGTAACTGTACAGGGTCACTTTTATTCAGGGTGAGGGTCAGTGTGTAACTGCACAGAGTCACTGTTTATTCAGGGTGTGAGTCACTCTGTGTGCAACTGTACAGAGTCACTTTTTATTCAGGGTTAGAGTCTCATTGTAACTGTACAGAGTCACTGTTTATTCAGGGTGAGGGTTACTCACTGTGTAACTGTACAGAGTCACTGTTTATACAGGTAGAAGGTCACTCACTGTATAACTGTACAGAGTCACTGTTTATTCAGGGTCAGGGTTACTCACTGTGTAACTGTACAGAGTCACTGTTTATTCAGGTAGAAAGTCACTCACTCTATAACTGTACAGAGTCACTGTTTTTTCAGGGTGAGGGTTACTCACTGTGTAAGTGTAGATAGTCACTGTTTATTCAGCGTGAACTCACTGTGTAACTGTACAGAGTCACTGATTATTCAGGGTGAGGGTCAGTGTGTAACTGTACAGAGTCACTGTTTATTCAGGGCGAACTCACTGTGTAACTGTACAGAGTCACTGTTTATTCAGCGTGAACTCACTGTGTAACTGTACAGAGTCATTGTTTATTCAGGGTGAGGGTCAGTGTGTAACTGTAGAGAGTCACTGTTTATTCAGGGCGAACTCACTGTGTAACTGTACAGAGTCACTGATTATTGAGGGTGAGGGTCACTCACTGTGTAACTGCACAGAGTCATTGTTTATTCAGGGTGATGGTTACTCTCAGTGTATCTGTACAGTGTCACTGTTTACTCAGGGTTAAGCTCACTCACTGTGTAAATGTACTGTGTCACTGTTTATTCAGGGTGAGGGTCACTGTGTAACTGCACGGAGTCACTGTTTATCCAGGGTGAGGGTCAGTGTGTAACTGCACAGAGTCACTGTTTATTCAGGGTGTGCGTCACTCTGTGTGCAACTGTACAGAGTCACTTTTTATTCAGGGTGAGAGTCTCATTGTAACTGTACAGAGTCACTGTTTATTCAGGGTGAGGGTTACTCACTGTGTAACTGTACAGAGTCACTGTTTATTCAGGGTGAAGGACACTCACAGTGTAACTGTACTGAGTCACTGTTTATTCAGGGAGAGGGTCACTGTGTAACTGTAGAGTCACTGTTTATTCAGGGTGAGGGTCAGTGTGTAACTGTACTGTGACAATGTTTATTCAAACTGAGGGTCAGTGTGTAACTGTACAGAGTCACTGTCTATTCAGGGTGAGGGTCACTCACAGTGTAACTGTACTGTGTCACTGTTTATTCAGGGTGAGGGCCAGTGTGTAACTGTACAGAGTCACTGTTTATTCAGGGTGAGGGTCACTCACTGTGTAACTGTACTGTGTCACTGTTTATTCAGGGTGAGGGTCAGTGTGTAACTGTACTGTGTCACTGTTTATTCAGGGTGAGGGTTAGTGTGTAACAGTACAGAGTCACTGTTTGTTCAGGGTGAGGGTTACTCACTGTGTAACTGTACTGTGTCACTGTTTATTCAGGGTGAGGGTTAGTGTGTAACAGTACAGAGTCACTGTTTGTTCAGGGTGAGGGTCAGTGTGTAACTGTACTGTGTCACTGTTTATTCAGGGTGAGGGTTACTCACTGTGTAACTGTACAGAGTCATTGTTTATTCAGGGTGAGGGTTACTCACTGTGTAACTGTACTGAGTCACTGTTTATTCAGGGAGAGGGTCACTGTGTAACTGTAGAGTCACTGTTTATTCAGGGTGAGGGTCAGTGTGTAACTGTACTGTGACAATGTTTATTCAAACTGAGGGTCAGTGTGTAACTGTACAGAGTCACTGTCTATTCAGGGTGAGGGTTACTCACTGTGTAACTGTACAGAGTCACTGTTTATACAGGTAGAAGTTCACTCACTGTATAACTGTACAGAGTCACTGTTTATTCAGGGTCAGGGTTACTCACTGTGTAACTGTACGGAGTCACTGTTTATTCAGGTAGAAAGTCACTCACTGTATAACTGTACAGAGTCACTGTTTATTCAGGGTGAGGGTTACTCACTGTGTAAGTGTAGATAGTCACTGTTTATTCAGCGTGAACTCACTGTGTAACTGTACAGAGTCATTGTTTATTCAGGGTGAGGGTTACTCGCAGTGTATCTGTACAGTGTCATTCTTTATTCAGGGTTAAGGTCACTTACTGTGTAACTGTACAGTGTCACTGTTTATTCAGGGTGAGGGTCACTGTGTAACTGTAGAGTCACTGTTTATTCAGGGTGAAGGTCAGTGTGTAACTGTACAGAGTCACTGTTCATTCAGGGTGATGGTTACAGTTTAACTGTACAGAGTCACTTTTATTCAGGGTGAGGGTCAGTGTGTAACTGTACAGAGTCATTGTTTATTCAGGGTGAGGGTCAGTGTGTAACTGTACAGAGTCACTGTTTATTCAGGGCGAACTCACTGTGTAACTGTACAGAGTCACTGATTATTGAGGGTGAGGGTCACTCACTGTGTAACTGCACAGAGTCATAGTTTATTCAGGGTGAGGGTTACTCTCAGTGTATCTGTACAGTGTCACTGTTTACTCAGGGTTATGCTCACTCACTGTGTAACTGTACAGAGTCACAGTTTATTCAGGTTGAGGGTCACTCACTATAACTGTACAGAGTCACTGTTTATTCAGGGTGGGGGTCACTGTGTAACTGCATGGAGTCACTGTTTATTCAGGGTGAGTGTGGCTGTGTAACTGTACAGGGTCACTTTTATTCAGGGTGAGGGTCAGTGTGTAACTGCACAGAGTCACTGTTTATTCAGGGTGTGAGTCACTCTGTGTGCAACTGTACAGAGTCACTTTTTATTCAGGGTTAGAGTCTCATTGTAACTGTACAGAGTCACTGTTTATTCAGGGTGAGGGTTACTCACTGTGTAACTGTACAGAGTCACTGTTTATACAGGTAGAAGGTCACTCACTGTATAACTGTACAGAGTCACTGTTTATTCAGGGTCAGGGTTACTCACTGTGTAACTGTACAGAGTCACTGTTTATTCAGGTAGAAAGTCACTCACTCTATAACTGTACAGAGTCACTGTTTTTTCAGGGTGAGGGTTACTCACTGTGTAAGTGTAGATAGTCACTGTTTATTCAGCGTGAACTCACTGTGTAACTGTACAGAGTCACTGATTATTCAGGGTGAGGGTCAGTGTGTAACTGTACAGAGTCACTGTTTATTCAGGGCGAACTCACTGTGTAACTGTACAGAGTCACTGTTTATTCAGCGTGAACTCACTGTGTAACTGTACAGAGTCATTGTTTATTCAGGGTGAGGGTCAGTGTGTAACTGTAGAGAGTCACTGTTTATTCAGGGCGAACTCACTGTGTAACTGTACAGAGTCACTGATTATTGAGGGTGAGGGTCACTCACTGTGTAACTGCACAGAGTCATTGTTTATTCAGGGTGATGGTTACTCTCAGTGTATCTGTACAGTGTCACTGTTTACTCAGGGTTAAGCTCACTCACTGTGTAAATGTACTGTGTCACTGTTTATTCAGGGTGAGGGTCACTGTGTAACTGCACGGAGTCACTGTTTATCCAGGGTGAGGGTCAGTGTGTAACTGCACAGAGTCACTGTTTATTCAGGGTGTGCGTCACTCTGTGTGCAACTGTACAGAGTCACTTTTTATTCAGGGTGAGAGTCTCATTGTAACTGTACAGAGTCACTGTTTATTCAGGGTGAGGGTTACTCACTGTGTAACTGTACAGAGTCACTGTTTATTCAGGGTGAAGGACACTCACAGTGTAACTGTACTGAGTCACTGTTTATTCAGGGAGAGGGTCACTGTGTAACTGTAGAGTCACTGTTTATTCAGGGTGAGGGTCAGTGTGTAACTGTACTGTGACAATGTTTATTCAAACTGAGGGTCAGTGTGTAACTGTACAGAGTCACTGTCTATTCAGGGTGAGGGTCACTCACAGTGTAACTGTACTGTGTCACTGTTTATTCAGGGTGAGGGCCAGTGTGTAACTGTACAGAGTCACTGTTTATTCAGGGTGAGGGTCACTCACTGTGTAACTGTACTGTGTCACTGTTTATTCAGGGTGAGGGTCAGTGTGTAACTGTACTGTGTCACTGTTTATTCAGGGTGAGGGTTAGTGTGTAACAGTACAGAGTCACTGTTTGTTCAGGGTGAGGGTTACTCACTGTGTAACTGTACTGTGTCACTGTATATTCAGGGTGAGGTTTACTCACTGTGTAACTGTACAGAGTCATTGTTTATTCAGGGTGAGGGTTACTCACTGTGTAACTGTACTGAGTCACTGTTTATTCAGGGAGAGGGTCACTGTGTAACTGTAGCGTCACTGTTTATTCAGGGTGAGGGTCAGTGTGTAACTGTACTGTGACAATGTTTATTCAAACTGAGGGTCAGTGTGTAACTGTACAGAGTCACTGTCTATTCAGGGTGAGGGTTACTCACTGTGTAACTGTACAGTGTCACTGTTTATTCAGGGTGAGGGTCACTGTGTAACTGTAGAGTCACTGTTTATTCAGTGTGAAGGTCAGTGTGTAACTGTACAGAGTCACTGTTCATTCAGGGTGATGGTTACAGTTTATCTGTACAGAGTCACTTTTATTCAGGGTGAGGGTCAGTGTGTAACTGTACAGAGTCATTGTTTATTCAGGGTGAGGGTCAGTGTGTAACTGTACAGAGTCACTGTTTATTCAGGGCGAACTCACTGTGTAACTGTATAGAGTCACTGATTATTGAGGGTGAGGGTCACTCACTGTGTAACTGCACAGAGTCATTGTTTATTCAGGGTGAGGGTTACTCTCAGTGTATCTGTACAGTGTCACTGTTTGCTCAGGGTTAAGCTCACTCACTGTGTAACTGTACAGAGTCACAGTTTATTCAGGTTGAGGGTCACTCACTATAACTGTACAGAGTCACTGTTTATTCAGGGTGGGGGTCACTGTGTAACTGCATGGAGTCACTGTTTATTCAGGGTGAGTGTGGCTGTGTAACTGTACAGGGTCACTTTTATTCAGGGTGAGGGTCAGTGTGTAACTGCACAGAGTCACTGTTTATTCAGGGTGTGCGTCACTCTGTGTGCAACTGTACAGAGTCACTTTTTATTCAGGGTGAGAGTCTCATTGTAACTGTACAGAGTCACTGTTTATTCAGGGTGAGGGTTACTCACTGTGTAACTGTACAGAGTCACTGTTTATTCAGGGTGAAGGACACTCACAGTGTAACTGTACTGAGTCACTGTTTATTCAGGGAGAGGGTCACTGTGTAACTGTAGAGTCACTGTTTATTCAGGGTGAGGGTCAGTGTGTAACTGTACTGTGACAATGTTTATTCAAACTGAGGGTCAGTGTGTAACTGTACAGAGTCACTGTCTATTCAGGGTGAGGGTCACTCACAGTGTAACTGTACTGTGTCACTGTTTATTCAGGGTGAGGGCCAGTGTGTAACTGTACAGAGTCACTGTTTATTCAGGGTGAGGGTCACTCACTGTGTAACTGTACTGTGTCACTGTTTATTCAGGGTGAGGGTCAGTGTGTAACTGTACTGTGTCACTGTTTATTCAGGGTGAGGGTTAGTGTGTAACAGTACAGAGTCACTGTTTGTTCAGGGTGAGGGTTACTCACTGTGTAACTGTACTGTGTCACTGTATATTCAGGGTGAGGTTTACTCACTGTGTAACTGTACAGAGTCATTGTTTATTCAGGGTGAGGGTTCCTCACTGTGTAAATGTACTGAGTCACTGTTTATTCAGGGAGAGGGTCACTGTGTAACTGTAGCGTCACTGTTTATTCAGGGTGAGGGTCAGTGTGTAACTGTACTGTGACAATGTTTATTCAAACTGAGGGTCAGTGTGTAACTGTACAGAGTCACTGTCTATTCAGGGTGAGGGTTACTCACTGTGTAACTGTACAGAGTCACTGTTTATACAGGTAGAAGTTCACTCACTGTATAACTGTACAGAGTCACTGTTTATTCAGGGTCAGGGTTACTCACTGTGTAACTGTACAGAGTCACTATTTATTCAGGTAGAAAGTCACTCACTGTATAACTGTACAGAGTCACTGTTTATTCAGGGTGAGGGTTACTCACTGTGTAAGTGTAGATAGTCACTGTTTATTCAGCGTGAACTCACTGTGTAACTGTACAGAGTCATTCTTTATTCAGGGTTAAGGTCACTCACTGTGTAACTGTACAGTGTCACTGTTTATTCAGGATTTGGGTCACTGTGTAACTGTAGAGTCACTGTTTATTCAGGGTGAAGGTCAGTGTGTAACTGTACAGAGTCACTGTTCATTCAGGGTGATGGTTACAGTTTAACTGTACAGAGTCACTTTTATTCAGGGTGAGGGTCAGTGTGTAACTGTACAGAGTCATTGTTTATTCAGGGTGAGGGTCAGTGTGTAACTGTACAGAGTCACTGTTTATTCAGGGCGAACTCACTGTGTAACTGTACAGAGTCACTGATTATTGAGGGTGAGGGTCACTCACTGTGTAACTGCACAGAGTCATAGTTTATTCAGGGTGAGGGTTACTCTCAGTGTATCTGTACAGTGTCACTGTTTACTCAGGGTTAAGCTCACTCACTGTGTAACTGTACAGAGTCACAGTTTATTCAGGTTGAGGGTCACTCACTATAACTGTACAGAGTCACTGTTTATTCAGGGTGGGGGTCACTGTGTAACTGCATGGAGTCACTGTTTATTCAGGGTGAGTGTGGCTGTGTAACTGTACAGGGTCACTTTTATTCAGGGTGAGGGTCAGTGTGTAACTGCACAGAGTCACTGTTTATTCAGGGTGTGCGTCACTCTGTGTGCAACTGTACAGAGTCACTTTTTATTCAGGGTGAGAGTCTCATTGTAACTGTACAGAGTCACTGTTTATTCAGGGTGAGGGTTACTCACTGTGTAACTGTACAGAGTCACTGTTTATACAGGTAGAAGGTCACTCACTGTATAACTGTACAGAGTCACTGTTTATTCAGGGTCAGGGTTACTCACTGTGTAACTGTACAGAGTCACTGTTTATTCAGGTAGAAAGTCACTCACTCTATAACTGTACAGAGTCACTGTTTTTTCAGGGTGAGGGTCACTCACTGTGTAACTGTACAGAGTCATTGTTTATTCAGGGTGAGGGTCAGTGTGTAACTGTACAGAGTCACTGTTTATTCAGGGCGAACTCACTGTGTAACTGTACAGAGTCACTGATTATTGAGGGTGAGGGTCACTCACTGTGTAACTGCACAGAGTCATTGTTTAGTCAGGGTGAGGGTTACTCTCAGTGTATCTGTACAGTGTCACTGTTTACTCAGGGTTAAGCTCACTCACTGTGTAACTGTACTGTGTCACTGTTTATTCAGGGTGAGGGTCACTGTGTAACTGCACAGAGTCACTGTTTATTCAGGGTGTGCGTCACTCTGTGTGCAACTGTACAGAGTCACTTTTTATGCAGGGTGAGAGTCTCATTGTAACTGTACAGAGTCACTGTTTATTCAGGGTGAGGGTCACTGTGTAACTGTACAGAGTCACTGTTTATTCAGGGTGAGGGTCAGAGTGTAAATGTACAGAGTCACTGTTTATTCAGGATAAAGGTCACTCTGTAACTGTACAGAGTCACTGTTTATTCAGGGTGAGGGTCACTCACAGTGTACCTGTACTGTGTCACTGTTTATTCAGGGTGAGGGTCAGTGTGTAACTGTACAGAGTCACTGTTTATTCAGGGTGAGGGTCAGTGTGTAACTGTACTGTGTCACTGTTTGTTCAGGGTGAGGGTCAGTGTGTAACTGCACTGTGACACTGTTTATTCAAACTGAGGGTCAGTGTGTAACTGTACAGAGTCAGTGTTTATTCAGGGTGAGGGTTACTCACTGTGTAACTGTACAGAGTCACTGTTTATTCAGGTAGAAGGTCACTCACTGTATAACTGTACAGAGTCACTGTTTGTTCAGTGTCAGGGTTACTCACTGTGTAACTGTACAGAGTCACTGTTTATTCAGGTAGAAAGTCATTCACTGATTAACTGTACAGAGTCACTGTTTATTCAGTGTGAGGGTTACTCACTGTGTAACTGTACAGAGTCACTGTTTATTCAGGTAGAAAGTCATTCACTGTATAACTGTACAGAGTCACTGTTTATTCAGGGTGAGGGTTACTCACTGTGTAAGTGTAGATAGTCACTGTTTATTCAGCGTGAACTCACTGTGTAACTGTACAGAGCCATTGTTTATTCAGCGTGAGGGTTAGTCGCAGTGTATCTGTACAGTGTCACTCTTTATTCAGGGTTAAGGTCACTCACTGTGTAACTGTACAGAGTCACTGTTTATTCAGGGTGAGCGTCACTGTCTAACTACAGAGTAACTGTTTATTCAGAATGAAGGTCACTGTGTAACTGTACAGAGTCACTGGTTATTCAGGGTTAAGGTCTCTCACTGTGTAACTGTACAGAGTCACTGTTTATTCAGGTAGAAAGCCATTCACTGTATAACTGTACAGAGTCACTGTTTATTCAGGGTGAGGGTTACTCACTGTGTAAGTGTAGATAGTCAATGTTTAATCAGCGTGAACTCACTGTGTAACTGTACAGAGTCACTGTTTATTCAGGGTGAGGGTCAGTGTGTAACTGTACAGAGTCACTGTTTATTCAGGGTGAGGGTTACAGTTTAACTGCACAGAGTCACTGTTTGTTCAGGGTGAGGGTTACAGTTTAACTGTACAGAGTCAATTTTATTCAGGGTGAGGGTCAGTGTGTAACTGTACAGAGTCACTGTTTATTCAGGGTGAGGGTTACAGTTTAACTGCACAGAGTCACTGTTTGTTCAGGGTGAGGGTCAGTGTGTAACTGTACAGAGTCACAGTTTATTCAGGGTGAGGGTCACTGTGTAACTGTACAGAGTCACTGTTTATTCAGTTTGAGGGTCAGTGTGGAACTGTACAGAGTCACAGTTTATTCAGGGTGAGGGTCACTGTGTAACTGTACAGAGTCACTTCTATTCAGGGTGAGGGTCAGTGTGTAACTGTACTGTGTCACTGTTTATTCAGGGTGAGGGTCAGTGTGTAACTGTACAGAGTCACTGTTTATTCAGGGTGAGGGTTACTCACTGTGTAACTGTACAGAGCCATTGTTTATTCAGGGTGAGGGTTACTCACTGTGTAACTGTACAGAGTCACTGTTTATTCAGGGTGAGGGTCACTGTGTAACTACAGAGTCACTGTTTATTCAGAATGAAGGTCACTGTGTAACTGTACAGAGTCACTGGTTATTAAGGGTTAAGGTCACTCACTGTGTATCTGGACAGAGTCTGTTTATTAAGGGTGAGGGTCACTGTCTAACTACAGAGTCAATGTTTATTCAGGGTGAAGGTCGCTGTCTAACTGTACAGAGTCACTGTTTATTCAGGCTGAGGGTCACTGTGTAACTGTACAGAGTCACTGCTTATTCAGGGTGAGTGTCACTCACTGTAACTGTAGAGTCACTGTTTATTCAGGGTGAGTGTCGCTGTGTAACTGTACAGAGTCACTTTTATTGAGGTTGATGGTCAGTGTGTAACTGTACAGAGTCACTGTTTATTCAGGGTGAGAGTCTCACTGTAACTGTACAGAGTCACTTTTTATTCAGGGTTAAGGTCACTCACTGTAACTGTACAGAGTCACTGTTTATGCAGGGTGAAGGTCACTCACTGTGCAACTGTACAGAGTAATTGTTTATTCAGGGTTATGGTCAGTGTGTAACTGTACAGAGTCACTGTTTATTCAGGGTGAGGGTCAGTGTGTCACTGTACAGAGTTACTGTTCATTCAGTGTGAGGGTTACAGTTTTACTGTACAGAGTCACTTTTATTCAGGGTGAGGGTCAGTGTGTAACTGTACTGTGTCACAGTTTATTCAGGGTGAGGGTTACTCACTGTGTAACTGTACAGAGCCATTGTTTATTCAGGGTGAGGGTTACTCACTGTGTAACTGTACAGAGTCACTGTTTATTCAGGGTGAGGGTCACTGTCTAACTAAAGAGTCACTGTTTATTCAGAATGAAGGTCACTGTGTAACTGTACAGAGTCACTGGTTATTAAGGGTTAAGGTCACTCACTGTGTATCTGGACAGAGTCTGTTTATTCTGGGTGAGGGTCACTGTCTAACTACAGAGTCAATGTTTATTCAGGGTGAAGGTCGCTGTCTAACTGTACAGAGTCATTGTTTATTCAGGCTGAGGGTCACTGTGTAACTGTACAGAGTCACTGTTTATTCAGTGTGAGGGTCACTCACTGTAACTGTACAGAGTCACTGTTTATACAGGGTGAGTGTCGCTGTGTAACTGTACAGAGTCACTTTTATTCAGATTGATGGTCAGTGTGTAACTGTACAGAGTCACTGTTTATTCAGGGTGAGGGTCACTATGTGTGCAACTGTACAGAGTCACTGTTTATTCAGGGTGAGAGTCTCATTGTAACTGTACAGAGTCACTGTTTATTCAGGGTGAGGGTCAGTGTGTAACTGTACAGAGTCACTATTTATGCAGGGTGAATGTCACTCACTGTGCAACTGTACAGAGTAATTGTTTATTCAGGGTTAAGGTCAGTGTGTAACTGTACAGAGTCACTGTTTATTCAGGGTGATGGTCAGTGTGTAACTGTACAGAGTCACTGATTATTCAGGGTGAGGGTCACTGTGTAACTGTACAGAATCACTGTTTATTCAGTTTGAGGGTCAGTGTGTAACTGTACTGTGTCACTGTTTATTCAGGGTGAGGGTCTCTGTGTAACTGTGGAGTCACTGTTTATTCAGGGTGAAGGTCAGTGTGTAACTGTACAGTGTCAATGTTTATTCAGGGTGAGGGTCAGTGTGTAACTGTACGGAGTCACTGTTTATTCAGGGTGAACTCACTGTGTAACTGTACAGAGTCACTGATTATTGAGGGTGAGGGTCACTCACTGTGTAACTGCACAGAGTCACTGTTTATTCAGTGTGAGTGTCACTCACTGTGTAACTGCACAGAGACATTGTTTATTCAGGGTGAGGGTTACTCTAAGTGTATCTGTACAGTGTCACTGTTTACTCAGGGTTAAGGTCACTCACTGTGTAACTGTACAGAGTCACTGATTATTCAGGGTGAACTCACTGTGTAACTGTACAGAGTCACAGTTTATTCAGGGTGAGGGTCACTCACTATAACTGTACAGAGTCACTATTTATTCAGGGTGAGGGTCTCTGTGTAACTGCACGGAGTCACTGTTTATTCATGGTGAGTGTCGCTGTGTAACTGTACAGGGTCACTTTTATTCAGGGTGAGGGTCAGTGTGTAACTGCACAGAGTCACTGTTTATTCAGGGTGTGCGTCACTCTGTGTGCAACCGTACAGAGTCACTTTTTATGCAGGGTGAGAGTCTCATTGTAACTGTACAGAGTCACTGTTTATTCAGGGTGAGGGTCACTGTGTAACTGTACAGAGTCACTGTTTATTCAGGGTGAGGGTCAGAGTGTAACTGTACAGAGTCACTGTTTATTCAGGATAAAGGTCACTGTGTAACTGTACAGAGTCACTGTTTATTCAGGGTGAGGGTCACTCACAGTGTACCTGTACTGTGTCACTGTTTATTCAGGGTGAGGGTCAGTGTGTAACTGTACAGAGTCACTGTTTATTCAGGGTGAGGTTCAGTGTGTAACTGTACTGTGTCACTGTTTGTTCAGGGTGAGGGTCAGTGTGTAACTGTACTGTGTCAGTTTTTATTCAGGGTGAGGGTTACTCACTGTGTAACTGTACAGAGTCACTGTTTATTCAGGGAGAGGGTCACTGTGTAACTGTAGAGTCACTGTTTATTCAGGGTGAGGGTCAGTGTGTAACTGTACTGTGACACTGTTTATTCAAACTGAGGGTCAGTGTGTAACTGTACTGTGTCAGTTTTTATTCAGGGTGAGGGTTACTCACTGTGTAACTGTACTGAGTCACTGTTTATTCAGGGAGAGGGTCACTGTGTAACTGTAGAGTCACTGTTTATTCAGGGTGAGGGTCAGTGTGTAACTGTACTGTGACACTGTTTATTCAAACTGAGGGTCAGTGTGTAACTGTACAGAGTAACTGTTTATTCAGGGTGAGGGTTACTCACTGTGTAACTGTACAGAGTCACTGTTTATTCAGGTAGAAGGTCACTCACTGTATAACTGTACAGAGTCACTGTTTATTCAGTGTCAGGGTTACTCACTGTGTAACTGTACAGAGTCACTGTTTATTCAGGTAGAAAGTCATTCACTGTATAACTGTACAGAGTCACTGTTTATTCAGGGTGAGGGTTACTCACTGTGTAAGTGTAGATAGTCAATGTTTATTCAGCGTGAACTCACTGTGTAACTGTACAGAGCCATTGTTTATTCAGCGTGAGGGTTAGTCGCAGTGTATCTGTACAGTGTCACTCTTTATTCAGGGTTAAGGTCACTCACTGTGTAACTGTACAGAGTCACTGTTTATTCAGGGTGAGCGTCACTGTCTAACTACAAAGTAACTGTTTATTCAGAATGAAGGTCACTGTGTAACTGTACAGAGTCACTGGTTATTCAGGGTTAAGGTCACTCACTGTGTAACTGTACAGAGTCACTGTTTATTCAGGTAGAAAGCCATTCACTGTATAACTGTACAGAGTCACTGTTTATTCAGGGTGAGGGTTACTCACTGTGTAAGTGTAGATAGTCAATGTTTAATCAGCGTGAACTCACTGTGTAACTGTACAGAGTCATTGTTTATTCAGCGTGAGGGTTAGTCGCAGTGTATCTGTACAGTGTCACTCTTTATTCAGGGTTAAGGTCACTCACTGTGTAACTGTACAGAGTCACTGTTTATTCAGGGTGAGCGTCACTGTCTAACTACAGAGTAACTGTTTATTCGGAATGAAGGTCACTGTGTAACTGTACAGAGTCACTGGTTATTCAGGGTTAAGGTCACTCACTGTGTAACTGGACAGAGTCCATGTTTATTCAGGGTGAAGGTCGCTGTCTAACTGTACAGAGTCACTGTTTATTCAGGCTGAGGGTCACTGTGTAACTGTACAGAGTCACTGCTTATTCAGGGTGAGTGTCACTCACTGTAACTGTACAGAGTCACTGTTTATTCAGGGTGCGTGTCGCTGTGTAACTGTACAGAGTCACTTTTATTGAGGTTGATGGTCAGTGTGTAACTGTACAGAGTCACTGTTTATTCAGGGTGAGAGTCTCACTGTAACTGTACAGAGTCACTTTTTATTCAGGGTTAAGGTCACTCACTGTAACTGTACAGAGTCACTGTTTATTCAGGGTGAGGGTCAGTGTGTAACTGTACAGAGTCACTATTTATGCAGGGTGAAGGTCACTCACTGTGCAACTGTACAGAGTAATTGTTTATTCAGGGTTATGGTCAGTGTGTAACTGTACAGAGTCACTGTTTATTCAGGGTGAGGGTCAGTGTGTCACTGTACAGAGTTACTGTTCATTCAGTGTGAGGGTTACAGTTTTACTGTACAGAGTCACTTTTATTCAGGGTGAGGGTCAGTGTGTAACTGTACTGTGTCACAGTTTATTCAGGGTGAGGGTTACTCACTGTGTAACTGTACAGAGCCATTGTTTATTCAGGGTGAGGGTTACTCACTGTGTAACTGTACAGAGTCACTGTTTATTCAGGGTGAGGGTCACTGTCTAACTAAAGAGTCACTGTTTATTCAGAATGAAGGTCACTGTGTAACTGTACAGAGTCACTGGTTATTAAGGGTTAAGGTCACTCACTGTGTATCTGGACAGAGTCTGTTTATTCAGGGTGAGGGTCACTGTGTAACTGTACAGAGTCACTGTTTATTCAGGGTGAGGGTCAATCACTGTAACTGTACAGAGTCACTGTTTATTCAGGGTGAGTGTCGCTGTGTAACTGTACAGAGTCACTTTTATTCAGATTGATGGTCAGTGTGTAACTGTACAGAGTCACTGTTTATTCAGGGTGAGGGTCACTGTGTAACTGTACAGAGTCACTTTTATTCAGATTGATGGTCAGTGTGTAACTGTACAGAGTCACTGTTTATTCAGGGTGAGGGTCACTATGTGTGCAACTGTACAGAGTCACTGTTTATTCAGGGTGAGAGTCTCATTGTAACTGTACAGAGTCACTGTTTATTCAGGGTGAGGGTCAGTGTGTAACTGTACAGAGTCACTATTTATGCAGGGTGAAGGTCACTCACTGTTGGACTGTACAGAGTAATTGTTTATTCAGGGTTAAGGTCAGTGTGTAACTGTACAGAGTCACTGTTTATTCAGGGTGATGGTCAGTGTGTAACTGTACAGAGTCACTGATTATTCAGGGTGAGGGTTACAGTTTAAATGCACAGAGTCACTGTTTGTTCAGGGTGAGGGTCAGTGTGTAACTGTACAGAGTCACAGTATATTCAGGGTGAGGGTCACTGTGTAACTGTACAGAATCACTGTTTATTCAGTTTGAGGGTCAGTGTGTAACTGTACTGTGTCACTGTTTATTCAGGGTGAGGGTCTCTGTGTAACTGTGGAGTCACTGTTTATTCAGGGTGAAGGTCAGTGTGTAACTGTACAGAGTCACTGTTCATTCAGGGTTATGGTTACAGTTTAACTGTACAGAGTCACTTTTATTCAGGGTGAGGGTCAGTGTGTAACTGTACAGTGTCAATGTTTATTCAGGGTGAGGGTCAGTGTGTAACTGTACAGAGTCACTTTTATTCAGATTGATGGTCAGTGTGTAACTGTACAGAGTCACTGATTATTGAGGGTGAGGGTCACTCACTGTGTAACTGCACAGAGTCACTGTTTATCCAATGTGAGTGTCACTCACTGTGTAACTGCACAGAGACATTGTTTATTCAGGGTGAGGGTTACTCTAAGTGCATCTGTACAGTGTCACTGTTTACTCAGGGTTAAGGTCACTCACTGTGTAACTGTACAGAGTCACTGATTATTCAGGGTGAACTCACTGTGTAACTGTACAGAGTCACTGATTATTGAGGGTGAGGGTCACTCACTATAACTGTACAGAGTCACTATTTATTCAGGGTGAGGGTCTCTGTGTAACTGCACGGAGTCACTGTTTATTCATGGTGAGTGTCGCTGTGTAACTGTACAGGGTCACTTTTATTCAGGGTGAGGGTCAGTGTGTAACTGCACAGAGTCACTGTTTATTCAGGGTGTGCGTCACTCTGTGTGCAACCGTACAGAGTCACTTTTTATGCAGGGTGAGAGTCTCATTGTAACTGTACTGAGTCACTGTTTATTCAGGGTGAGGGTCACTGTGTAACTGTACAGAGTCACTGTTTATTCAGGGTGAGGGTCAGAGTGTAACTGTACAGAGTCACTGTTTATTCAGGATAAAGGTCACTGTGTAACTGTACAGAGTCACTGTTTATTCAGGGTGAGGGTCACTCACAGTGTACCTGTACTGTGTCACTGTTTATTCAGGGTGAGGGTCAGTGTGTAACTGTACAGAGTCACTGTTTATTCAGGGTGAGGGTCAGTGTGTAACTGTACTGTGTCACTGTTTGTTCAGGGTGAGGGTCAGTGTGTAACTGTACTGTGTCAGTTTTTATTCCGGGTGAGGGTTACTCACTGTGTAACTGTACAGAGTCACTGTTTATTCAGGGAGAGGGTCACTGTGTAACTGTAGAGTCACTGTTTATTCAGGGTGAGGGTCAGTGTGTAACTGTACTGTGACACTGTTTATTCAAACTGAGGGTCAGTGTGTAACTGTACAGAGTCACTGTTTATTCAGGGTGAGGGTTACTCACTGTGTAACTGTACAGAGTCACTGTTTATTCAGGTAGAAGGTCACTCACTGTATAACTGTACAGAGTCACTGTTTATTCAGTGTCAGGGTTACTCACTGTGTAACTGTACAGAGTCACTGTTTATTCAGGTAGAAAGTCATTCACTGTATAACTGTACAGAGTCACTGTTTATTCAGGGTGAGGGTTACTCACTGTGTAATTGTAGATAGTCAATGTTTATTCAGCGTGAACTCACTGTGTAACTGTACAGAGCCATTGTTTATTCAGCGTGAGGGTTAGTCGCAGTGTATCTGTACAGTGTCACTCTTTATTCAGGGTTAAGGTCACTCACTGTGTAACTGTACAGAGTCACTGTTTATTCAGGGTGAGCGTCACTGTCTAACTACAAAGTAACTGTTTATTCAGAATGAAGGTCACTGTGTAACTGTACAGAGTCACTGGTTATTCAGGGTTAAGGTCACTCACTGTGTAACTGTACAGAGTCACTGTTTATTCAGGTAGAAAGCCATTCACTGTATAACTGTACAGAGTCACTGTTTATTCAGGGTGAGGGTTACTCACTGTGTAACTGTACAGAGTCACTGTTTATACAGGTATAAGGTCACTCACTGTATAACTGTACAGAGTCACTGTTTATTCAGGGTCAGGGTTACTCACTCTATAACTGTACAGAGTCACTGTTTATTCAGGGTGAAGGTCAGTGTGTAACTGTACAGAGTCACTGTTCATTCAGGGTGATGGTTACAGTTTAACTGAACAGAGTCACTTTTATTCAGGGTGAGGGTCAGTGTGTAACTGTACAGAGTCATTGTTTATTCAGGGTGAGGGCCAGTGTGTAACTGTACAGAGTCACTGTTTATTCAGGGCGAACTCACTGTGTAACTGTACAGAGTCACTGATTATTGAGGTTGAGGGTCACTCACTGTGTAACTGCACAGAGTCATTGTTTATTCAGGGTGAGGGTTACTCTCATTGTATCTGTACAGTGTCACTGTTTACTCAGGGTTAAGCTCACTCACTGTGTAACTGTACAGATTCTCTGATTATTCAGGGTGAACTCACTGTGAAACTGTACAGAGTCACTGATTATTGAGGGTGAGGGTCACTCACTGTGTAACTGTACAGAGTCACAGTTTATTCAGGGTGAGGGTCACTCACTATAACTGTACAGAGTCACTGTTTATTCAGGGTGAGGGTCACTGTGTAACTGCACGGAGTCACTGTTTATTCATGGTGAGTGTCGCTGTGTAACTGTACAGAGTCACTGTTTATTCAGGGTGAACTCACTGTGTAACTGTACAGAGTCACTGATTATTGAGGGTGAGGGTCACTCACTGTGTAACTGCACAGAGTCATTGTTTATTCAGGGTGAGGGTTACTCTCAGTGTATCTGTACAGTGTCACTGTTTACTCAGGGTTAAGGTAACTCACTGTGTAACTGTACAGAGTCTCTGATTATTCAGGGTGAACTCACTGTGTAACTGTACAGAGTCACTGATTATTGAGGGTGAGGGTCACTCACTGTGTAACTGTACAGAGTCACAGTTTATTCATGTTGAGGGTCACTCACTATAACTGTACAGAGTCACTGTTTATTCAGGGTGAGGGTCACTGTGTAACTGCACGGAGTCACTGTTTATTCAGGGTGAGTGTCGCTGTGTAACTGTACAGGGTCACTTTTATTCAGGGTGTGGGTCAGTGTGTAACTGCACAGAGTCACTGTTTATTCAGGGTGTGCGTCACTCAGTGTGCAACTGTACAGAGTCACTTTTTATTCAGGGTGAGAGTCTCATTGTAACTGTACAGAGTCACTGTTTATTCAGGGTGAGGGTCACAGTGTAACTGTACAGAGTCACTGTTTATTCAAGGTGAGGGTCAGTGTGTAACTGTACAGAGTCACTGTTTATTCAGGCTGAGGGTTACTGTGTAAATGTACAGAGTCACTGTTTATTCAGGGTGAGGGTCACTCACTGTAACTGTACAGAGTCACTGTTTATTCAGGGTGAGGGTCACTATGCGTGCAACTGTACAGAGTTACTGTTTATTCAGGATGAGAGTCTCATTGTAACTGTACAGAGTCACTGTTTATTCAGGGTGAAGTTCACTCACTGTAACTGTACAGAGTCACTGTTTATTCAGTGTGAGGGTCAGTGTGTAACTGTACAGAGTCACTATTTATGCAGGGTGAAGGTCACTCACTGTGCAACTGTACAGAGTAATTGTTTATTCAGGGTTATGGTCAGTGTGTAACTGTACAGAGTCACTTTTATTCAGGGTGAGGATCAGTGTGTAACTGTGCAGAGTCACTGTTTATTCAGGGTGAGGGTTACAGTTTAACTGCACAGAGTCACTGTTTATTCAGGGTGAGAGTCAGTGTGTAACTGGACAGAGGCACTGTTTATTCAGGGTGAAGGTCACTGTCGAACTGTAGAGTCACTGTTTATTCAGGGTGAGGGTCAGTGTGTAACTGTACAGAGACACTGTTTATTCAGGGTGAGGGTCAGTGTGTAACTGTACTGTGTCACTCTTTATTCAGGGTGATGGTCAGTGTGTAACTGTACTGTGTCACAGTTTATTCAGAGTGAGGGTTACTCACTGTGTAACTGTACAGAGCCATTGTTTATTCAGGGTGAGGTTTACTCACTGTGTAACTGTACAGAGTCACTGTTTATTCAGGGTGAGGGTCACTGTCTAACTACAGAGTCAATGTTTATTCAGGGTGAAGGTCGCTGTCTAACTGTACAGAGTCACTGTTTATTCAGGCTGAGGGTCACTGTGTATCTGTACAGAGTCACTGTTTAGTCAGGGTGTGTGTCGCTGTGTAACTGTACAGAGTCACTTTTATTCAGGTTGATGGTCAGTGTGTAACTGTACAGAGTCACTGTTTATTCAGGGTGAGGGTCTCATTGTAACTGTACAGAGTCACTGTTTATTCAGGGTGAAGGTCACTCACTGTGTAACTGTACAGAGTCACTGTTTATTCAGGGTGAGAGTCTCATTGTAACTGTGCAGAGTCTCTGATTATTCAGGGTGAAGGTCACTCACTGTAACTGTACAGAGTCACTGTTTATTCAGGGTGAGGGTCAGTGTGTAACTGTACAGAGCCAATATTTATGCAGGGTGAAGGTCACTCACTGTGCAACTGTACAGAGTAATTGTTAATTAAGGGTTATGGTTAGTGTGTAACTGTAGAGAGTCACTGTTTATTCAGGGTGAGGGTCAGTGTGTAACTGTACATAGTTACTGTTCATTCAGGGTGAGGGTTACAGTTTAACTGCACAGGTCACAGTTTGTTCAGGGTGAGGGTCAGTGTGTAACTGTACAGAGACACAGTATATTCAGGGTGAGGGTCACTTTGTAACTGTACAGAGTCACTGTTTATTCAGTTTGAGGGTCAGTGTGTAACTGTACTGTGTCACTGTTTATTCAGGGTGAGGGTCAGTGTGTAATTGTACAGAGTCATTGTTTATTCAGGGTGAGTGTCAGTGTGTAACTGTGCTGTGTCACTGTTTATTCAGGGTGAGGGTTACTCACTGTGTAACTGTACAGAGTCATTGTTTATTCAGGGTGAGGGTTACTCACTGTGTAACTGTACAGTGTCACTGTTTATTCAGGGTGATGGGCAGTTTGTAACTGTACAGAGTCACTGTTCATTCAGGGTGATGGTTACAGTTTAACTGTACAGAGTCACTGTTTATTCAGGGTGAGGGTCAGTGTGTAGCTGTACAGAGTCACTGTTTATTCAGGGTGAACTCACTGTGTAACTGTACAGAGTCACTGATTATTGAGGCTGAGGGTCACTCACTGTGTAACTGCACAGAGTCATTGTTTATTCAGAGTGAGGGTTACTCTCAGTGTATCTGTACTGTGTCACTGTTTACTCAGGGTTAAGGTCACTCACGGTGTAACTGTACAGAGTCACTGATTATTCAGGGTGAACTCACTGTGTAACTGTACAGAGTCACTGATTATTGAGGGTGAGGGTCACTCACTGTGTAACTGTAGAGAGTCACAGTTTATTCAGGGTGAGGGTCACTCACTATAACTGTACAGCGTCACTGTTTATTCATGGTGAGTGTCGCTGTGTAACTGTATAGGGTCACTTTTATTCAGGGTGAGGGTCAGTGTGTAACTGCACAGAGTCACTGTTTATTCAGGGTGTGCGTCACTCTGTGTGCAACTGTACAGAGTCACTTTTTATTCAGGGTGAGAGTCTCATTGCAACTGTACAGAGTCACTGTTTATTCAGGGTGAGGGTCACTGTGTAACTGTACAGAGTCACTGGTTATTCAGGGTTAAGGTCACTCACTGTGTAACTGTACAGAGTCACTGTTTATTCAGGTAGAAAGCCATTCACTGTATAACTGTACAGAGTCACTGTTTATTCAGGGTGAGGGTTACTCACTGTGTAAGTGTAGATAGTCAATGTTTAATCAGCGTGAACTCACTGTGTAACTGTACAGAGTCATTGTTTATTCAGCGTGAGGGTTAGTCGCAGTGTATCTGTACAGTGTCACTCTTTATTCAGGGTTAAGGTCACTCACTGTGTAACTGTACAGAGTCACTGTTTATTCAGGGTGAGCGTCACTGTCTAACTACAGAGTAACTGTTTATTCAGAATGAAGGTCACTGTGTAACTGTACAGAGTCACTGGTTATTCAGGGTTAAGGTCACTCACTGTGTAACTGGACAGAGTCTCTTTATTCAGGGTGAGGGTCACTGTCTAACTACAGAGTCCATGTTTATTCAGGGTGAAGATCGCTGTCTAACTGTACAGAGTCAGTGTTTATTCAGGCTGAGGGTCACTGTGTAACTGTACAGAGTCACTGTTTATTCAGGGTGAGGGTCACTCACTGTAACTGTACAGAGTCACTGTTTATTCAGGGTGAGGGTCAGTGTGTAACTGTACAGAGTCACTATTTATGCAGGGTGAAGGTCACTCACTGTGCAACTGTACAGAGTAATTGTTTATTCAGGGTTATGGTCAGTGTGTAACTGTACAGAGTCACTGTTTATTCAGGGTGAGGGTCAGTGTGTCACTGTACAGAGTTACTGTTCATTCAGTGTGAGGGTTACAGTTTTACTGTACAGAGTCACTTTTATTCAGGGTGAGGGTCAGTGTGTAACTGTACTGTGTCACAGTTTATTCAGGGTGAGGGTTACTCACTGTGTAACTGTACAGAGCCATTGTTTATTCAGGGTGAGGGTTACTCACTGTGTAACTGTACAGAGTCACTGTTTATTCAGGGTGAGGGTCACTGTCTAACTAAAGAGTCACTGTTTATTCAGAATGAAGGTCACTGTGTAACTGTACAGAGTCACTGGTTATTAAGGGTTAAGGTCACTCACTGTGTATCTGGACAGAGGCTGTTTATTCAGGGTGAGGAAAACTGTCTAACTACAGAGTCAATGTTTATTCAGGGTGAAGGTCGCTGTCTAACTGTACAGAGTCATTGTTTATTCAGGCTGAGGGTCACTGTGTAACTGTACAGAGTCACTGTTTATTCAGGGTGAGGGTCACTCACTGTAACTGTACAGAGTCACTGTTTATTCAGGGTGAGTGTCGCTGTGTAACTGTACAGAGTCACTTTTATTCAGGTTGAGGGTCAGTGTGTAACTGTACAGAGTCACTGTTTATTCAGGGTGAGGGTCACTATGTGTGCAACTGTACAGAGTTACTGTTTATTCAGGGTGAGAGTCTCATTGTAACTGTACAGGGTCACTGTTTATTCAGGGTGAAGGTCACTCACTGTAACTGTACAGAGTCACTGTTTATTCAGGGTGAGGGTCAGTGTGTAACTGTACAGAGTCACTATTTATGCAGGGTGAAGGTCACTCACTGTGCAACTGTACAGAGTAATAGTTTATTCAGGGTTAGGGTCAGTGTGTAACTGTACAGAGTCACTGTTTATTCAGGGTGAGGGTCAGTGTGTAACTGTACAGAGTCACTGTTCATTCAGGGTGAGGGTCACTGTCTAACTACAGAGTCACTGTTTATTCAGAATGAAGGTTACTGTGTAACTGTACAGAGTCACTGGTTATTCAGGGTTAAGGTCACTCACTGTGTATCTGGACAGAGTCTGTTTATTCAGGGTGAGGGTCACTGTCTAACTACAGAGTCAATATTTATTCAGGGTGTAGATCGCTGTCTAACTGTACAGAGTCAGTGTTTATTCAGGCTGAGGGTCACTGTGTAACTGTACAGAGTCACTGTTTATTCAGGGTGAGGGTCACTCACTGTAACTGTACAGAGTCACTGTTTATTCAGGGTGAGTGTCGCTGTGTAACTGTACAGAGTCACTTTTATTCAGTTTGATGGTCAGTGTGTAACTGTACAGAGTCACTGTTTATTCAGGGTTAGGGTCACTATGTGTGCAACTGTACAGAGTCACTGTTTATTCAGGGTGAGAGTCTCATTGTAACTGTACAGAGTAACTGTTTATTCAGCGTGAGGGTCACTGTCTAACTACAGAGTCACTGTTTATTCAGAATGAAGGTCACTGTGTAACTGTACAGAGTCACTGGTTATTCAGGGTTAAGGTCACTCACTGTGTAACTGGACAGAGTCTGTTTATTCAGGGTGAGGGTCACTGTCTAACTACAGAGTCCATGTTTATTCAGGGTGAAGGTCACTGTCTAACTGTACAGAGTCACTGTTTATTCAGGGTGAGAGTCAGTGTGTAACTGTACAGAGTCACTGTTTATTCAGGGTGAGTGTCACTCACTGTAACTGTACAGAGTCACTGTTTATTCAGGGTGAGTGTCGCTGTGTAACTGTACAGAGTCACTTTTATTCAGGTTGAGAGTCAGTGTGTAACTGTACAGAGTCACTGTTTATTCAGGGTGAGGGTCACTATGTTTGCAACTGTACAGAGTTACTGTTTATTCAGGGTGAGAGTATCATTGTAACTGTACAGAGTCATTGTTTATTCAGGGTGAAGGTCACTCACTGTAACTGTACAGACCCATTGTTTATTCAGGGTGAGGGTCAGTGTGTAACTGTACTGTGTCACTCTTTATTCAGGGTGAGGGTCAGTGTGTAACTGTACTGTGTCACAGTTTATTCAGGGTGAGGGTTACTCACTGTGTAACTGTACAGAGCCATTGTTTATTCAGGGTAAGGGTTACTCACTGTGTAACTGTACAGAGTCACTTTTATTCAGGGTGAGGGTCATTGTGTAACTGTGCATAGTCACTGTTTATTCAGGGTGAGAGTCAGTGTGTAACTGTACAGAGTCACAGTTTATTCAGGGTGAAGGTCTCTGTGTAACGGTACAGAGTCACTGTTTATTCAGGGTGAGGGTCAGTGTGTAACTGTACAGAGTCACTGTATATTCAGGGTGAGTGTCAGTGTGTAACTGTACTGTGTCACAGTTTATTCAGGGTGAGGGTTACTCACTGTGTAAATGTACAGAGCCATTGTTTATTCAGGGTGAGGGTTACTCACTGTGTAACTGTACAGAGTCACTGTTTATTCAGGGTGAGGGTCACTGTCTAACTACAGAGTCACTGTTTATTCAGAATGAAGGTCACTGTGTAACTGTACAGAGTCACTGGTTATTCAGGGTTAAGGTCACTCACTGTGTATCTGGACAGAGTCTGTTTATTCAGGGTGAGGGTCACTGTCTAACTACAGAGTCAATATTTATTCAGCGTGAAGGTCGCTGTCTAACTGTACAGAGTCACTGTTTATTCAGGCTGAGGGTTACTGTGTAAATGTACAGAGTCACTGTTTATTCAGGGTGAGGGTCACTCACTGTAACTGTACAGAGTCACTGTTTATTCAGGGTGAGGGTCACTATGCGTGCAACTGTACAGAGTTACTGTTTATTCAGGATGAGAGTCTCATTGTAACTGTACAGAGTCACTGTTTATTCAGGGTGAAGTTCACTCACTGTAACTGTACAGAGTCACTGTTTATTCAGTGTGAGGGTCAGTGTGTAACTGTACAGAGTCACTATTTATGCAGGGTGAAGGTCACTCACTGTGCAACTGTACAGAGTAATTGTTTATTCAGGGTTATGGTCAGTGTGTAACTGTACAGAGTCACTTTTATTCAGGGTGAGGATCAGTGTGTAACTGTGCAGAGTCACTGTTTATTCAGGGTGAGGGTTACAGTTTAACTGCACAGAGTCACTGTTTATTCAGGGTGAGAGTCAGTGTGTAACTGGACAGAGGCACTGTTTATTCAGGGTGAAGGTCACTGTCGAACTGTAGAGTCACTGTTTATTCAGGGTGAGGGTCAGTGTGTAACTGTACAGAGACACTGTTTATTCAGGGTGAGGGTCAGTGTGTAACTGTACTGTGTCACTCTTTATTCAGGGTGATGGTCAGTGTGTAACTGTACTGTGTCACAGTTTATTCAGAGTGAGGGTTACTCACTGTGTAACTGTACAGAGCCATTGTTTATTCAGGGTGAGGTTTACTCACTGTGTAACTGTACAGAGTCACTGTTTATTCAGGGTGAGGGTCACTGTCTAACTACAGAGTCAATGTTTATTCAGGGTGAAGGTCGCTGTCTAACTGTACAGAGTCACTGTTTATTCAGGCTGAGGGTCACTGTGTATCTGTACAGAGTCACTGTTTAGTCAGGGTGTGTGTCGCTGTGTAACTGTACAGAGTCACTTTTATTCAGGTTGATGGTCAGTGTGTAACTGTACAGAGTCACTGTTTATTCAGGGTGAGGGTCTCATTGTAACTGTACAGAGTCACTGTTTATTCAGGGTGAAGGTCACTCACTGTGTAACTGTACAGAGTCACTGTTTATTCAGGGTGAGAGTCTCATTGTAACTGTGCAGAGTCTCTGATTATTCAGGGTGAAGGTCACTCACTGTAACTGTACAGAGTCACTGTTTATTCAGGGTGAGGGTCAGTGTGTAACTGTACAGAGCCAATATTTATGCAGGGTGAAGGTCACTCACTGTGCAACTGTACAGAGTAATTGTTAATTAAGGGTTATGGTTAGTGTGTAACTGTAGAGAGTCACTGTTTATTCAGGGTGAGGGTCAGTGTGTAACTGTACATAGTTACTGTTCATTCAGGGTGAGGGTTACAGTTTAACTGCACAGGTCACAGTTTGTTCAGGGTGAGGGTCAGTGTGTAACTGTACAGAGACACAGTATATTCAGGGTGAGGGTCACTTTGTAACTGTACAGAGTCACTGTTTATTCAGTTTGAGGGTCAGTGTGTAACTGTACTGTGTCACTGTTTATTCAGGGTGAGGGTCAGTGTGTAATTGTACAGAGTCATTGTTTATTCAGGGTGAGTGTCAGTGTGTAACTGTGCTGTGTCACTGTTTATTCAGGGTGAGGGTTACTCACTGTGTAACTGTACAGAGTCATTGTTTATTCAGGGTGAGGGTTACTCACTGTGTAACTGTACAGTGTCACTGTTTATTCAGGGTGATGGGCAGTTTGTAACTGTACAGAGTCACTGTTCATTCAGGGTGATGGTTACAGTTTAACTGTACAGAGTCACTGTTTATTCAGGGTGAGGGTCAGTGTGTAGCTGTACAGAGTCACTGTTTATTCAGGGTGAACTCACTGTGTAACTGTACAGAGTCACTGATTATTGAGGCTGAGGGTCACTCACTGTGTAACTGCACAGAGTCATTGTTTATTCAGAGTGAGGGTTACTCTCAGTGTATCTGTACTGTGTCACTGTTTACTCAGGGTTAAGGTCACTCACGGTGTAACTGTACAGAGTCACTGATTATTCAGGGTGAACTCACTGTGTAACTGTACAGAGTCACTGATTATTGAGGGTGAGGGTCACTCACTGTGTAACTGTAGAGAGTCACAGTTTATTCAGGGTGAGGGTCACTCACTATAACTGTACAGCGTCACTGTTTATTCATGGTGAGTGTCGCTGTGTAACTGTATAGGGTCACTTTTATTCAGGGTGAGGGTCAGTGTGTAACTGCACAGAGTCACTGTTTATTCAGGGTGTGCGTCACTCTGTGTGCAACTGTACAGAGTCACTTTTTATTCAGGGTGAGAGTCTCATTGCAACTGTACAGAGTCACTGTTTATTCAGGGTGAGGGTCACTGTGTAACTGTACAGAGTCACTGGTTATTCAGGGTTAAGGTCACTCACTGTGTAACTGTACAGAGTCACAGTTTATTCAGGTAGAAAGCCATTCACTGTATAACTGTACAGAGTCACTGTTTATTCAGGGTGAGGGTTACTCACTGTGTAAGTGTAGATAGTCAATGTTTAATCAGCGTGAACTCACTGTGTAACTGTACAGAGTCATTGTTTATTCAGCGTGAGGGTTAGTCGCAGTGTATCTGTACAGTGTCACTCTTTATTCAGGGTTAAGGTCACTCACTGTGTAACTGTACAGAGTCACTGTTTATTCAGGGTGAGCGTCACTGTCTAACTACAGAGTAACTGTTTATTCAGAATGAAGGTCACTGTGTAACTGTACAGAGTCACTGGTTATTCAGGGTTAAGGTCACTCACTGTGTAACTGGACAGAGTCTCTTTATTCAGGGTGAGGGTCACTGTCTAACTACAGAGTCCATGTTTATTCAGGGTGAAGATCGCTGTCTAACTGTACAGAGTCAGTGTTTATTCAGGCTGAGGGTCACTGTGTAACTGTACAGAGTCACTGTTTATTCAGGGTGAGGGTCACTCACTGTAACTGTACAGAGTCACTGTTTATTCAGGGTGAGGGTCAGTGTGTAACTGTACAGAGTCACTATTTATGCAGGGTGAAGGTCACTCACTGTGCAACTGTACAGAGTAATTGTTTATTCAGGGTTATGGTCAGTGTGTAACTGTACAGAGTCACTGTTTATTCAGGGTGAGGGTCAGTGTGTCACTGTACAGAGTTACTGTTCATTCAGTGTGAGGGTTACAGTTTTACTGTACAGAGTCACTTTTATTCAGGGTGAGGGTCAGTGTGTAACTGTACTGTGTCACAGTTTATTCAGGGTGAGGGTTACTCACTGTGTAACTGTACAGAGCCATTGTTTATTCAGGGTGAGGGTTACTCACTGTGTAACTGTACAGAGTCACTGTTTATTCAGGGTGAGGGTCACTGTCTAACTAAAGAGTCACTGTTTATTCAGAATGAAGGTCACTGTGTAACTGTACAGAGTCACTGGTTATTAAGGGTTAAGGTCACTCACTGTGTATCTGGACAGAGGCTGTTTATTCAGGGTGAGGAAAACTGTCTAACTACAGAGTCAATGTTTATTCAGGGTGAAGGTCGCTGTCTAACTGTACAGAGTCATTGTTTATTCAGGCTGAGGGTCACTGTGTAACTGTACAGAGTCACTGTTTATTCAGGGTGAGGGTCACTCACTGTAACTGTACAGAGTCACTGTTTATTCAGGGTGAGTGTCGCTGTGTAACTGTACAGAGTCACTTTTATTCAGGTTGAGGGTCAGTGTGTAACTGTACAGAGTCACTGTTTATTCAGGGTGAGGGTCACTATGTGTGCAACTGTACAGAGTTACTGTTTATTCAGGGTGAGAGTCTCATTGTAACTGTACAGGGTCACTGTTTATTCAGGGTGAAGGTCACTCACTGTAACTGTACAGAGTCACTGTTTATTCAGGGTGAGGGTCAGTGTGTAACTGTACAGAGTCACTATTTATGCAGGGTGAAGGTCACTCACTGTGCAACTGTACAGAGTAATAGTTTATTCAGGGTTAGGGTCAGTGTGTAACTGTACAGAGTCACTGTTTATTCAGGGTGAGGGTCAGTGTGTAACTGTACAGAGTCACTGTTCATTCAGGGTGAGGGTCACTGTCTAACTACAGAGTCACTGTTTATTCAGAATGAAGGTTACTGTGTAACTGTACAGAGTCACTGGTTATTCAGGGTTAAGGTCACTCACTGTGTATCTGGACAGAGTCTGTTTATTCAGGGTGAGGGTCACTGTCTAACTACAGAGTCAATATTTATTCAGGGTGTAGATCGCTGTCTAACTGTACAGAGTCAGTGTTTATTCAGGCTGAGGGTCACTGTGTAACTGTACAGAGTCACTGTTTATTCAGGGTGAGGGTCACTCACTGTAACTGTACAGAGTCACTGTTTATTCAGGGTGAGTGTCGCTGTGTAACTGTACAGAGTCACTTTTATTCAGTTTGATGGTCAGTGTGTAACTGTACAGAGTCACTGTTTATTCAGGGTTAGGGTCACTATGTGTGCAACTGTACAGAGTCACTGTTTATTCAGGGTGAGAGTCTCATTGTAACTGTACAGAGTAACTGTTTATTCAGCGTGAGGGTCACTGTCTAACTACAGAGTCACTGTTTATTCAGAATGAAGGTCACTGTGTAACTGTACAGAGTCACTGGTTATTCAGGGTTAAGGTCACTCACTGTGTAACTGGACAGAGTCTGTTTATTCAGGGTGAGGGTCACTGTCTAACTACAGAGTCCATGTTTATTCAGGGTGAAGGTCACTGTCTAACTGTACAGAGTCACTGTTTATTCAGGGTGAGAGTCAGTGTGTAACTGTACAGAGTCACTGTTTATTCAGGGTGAGTGTCACTCACTGTAACTGTACAGAGTCACTGTTTATTCAGGGTGAGTGTCGCTGTGTAACTGTACAGAGTCACTTTTATTCAGGTTGAGAGTCAGTGTGTAACTGTACAGAGTCACTGTTTATTCAGGGTGAGGGTCACTATGTTTGCAACTGTACAGAGTTACTGTTTATTCAGGGTGAGAGTATCATTGTAACTGTACAGAGTCATTGTTTATTCAGGGTGAAGGTCACTCACTGTAACTGTACAGACCCATTGTTTATTCAGGGTGAGGGTCAGTGTGTAACTGTACTGTGTCACTCTTTATTCAGGGTGAGGGTCAGTGTGTAACTGTACTGTGTCACAGTTTATTCAGGGTGAGGGTTACTCACTGTGTAACTGTACAGAGCCATTGTTTATTCAGGGTAAGGGTTACTCACTGTGTAACTGTACAGAGTCACTTTTATTCAGGGTGAGGGTCATTGTGTAACTGTGCATAGTCACTGTTTATTCAGGGTGAGAGTCAGTGTGTAACTGTACAGAGTCACAGTTTATTCAGGGTGAAGGTCTCTGTGTAACGGTACAGAGTCACTGTTTATTCAGGGTGAGGGTCAGTGTGTAACTGTACAGAGTCACTGTATATTCAGGGTGAGTGTCAGTGTGTAACTGTACTGTGTCACAGTTTATTCAGGGTGAGGGTTACTCACTGTGTAAATGTACAGAGCCATTGTTTATTCAGGGTGAGGGTTACTCACTGTGTAACTGTACAGAGTCACTGTTTATTCAGGGTGAGGGTCACTGTCTAACTACAGAGTCACTGTTTATTCAGAATGAAGGTCACTGTGTAACTGTACAGAGTCACTGGTTATTCAGGGTTAAGGTCACTCACTGTGTATCTGGACAGAGTCTGTTTATTCAGGGTGAGGGTCACTGTCTAACTACAGAGTCAATATTTATTCAGCGTGAAGGTCGCTGTCTAACTGTACAGAGTCACTGTTTATTCAGGCTGAGGGTTACTGTGTAAATGTACAGAGTCACTGTTTATTCAGGGTGAGGGTCACTCACTGTAACTGTACAGAGTCACTGTTTATTCAGGGTGAGGGTCACTATGCGTGCAACTGTACAGAGTTACTGTTTATTCAGGATGAGAGTCTCATTGTAACTGTACAGAGTCACTGTTTATTCAGGGTGAAGTTCACTCACTGTAACTGTACAGAGTCACTGTTTATTCAGTGTGAGGGTCAGTGTGTAACTGTACAGAGTCACTATTTATGCAGGGTGAAGGTCACTCACTGTGCAACTGTACAGAGTAATTGTTTATTCAGGGTTATGGTCAGTGTGTAACTGTACAGAGTCACTTTTATTCAGGGTGAGGATCAGTGTGTAACTGTGCAGAGTCACTGTTTATTCAGGGTGAGGGTTACAGTTTAACTGCACAGAGTCACTGTTTATTCAGGGTGAGAGTCAGTGTGTAACTGGACAGAGGCACTGTTTATTCAGGGTGAAGGTCACTGTCGAACTGTAGAGTCACTGTTTATTCAGGGTGAGGGTCAGTGTGTAACTGTACAGAGACACTGTTTATTCAGGGTGAGGGTCAGTGTGTAACTGTACTGTGTCACTCTTTATTCAGGGTGATGGTCAGTGTGTAACTGTACTGTGTCACAGTTTATTCAGAGTGAGGGTTACTCACTGTGTAACTGTACAGAGCCATTGTTTATTCAGGGTGAGGTTTACTCACTGTGTAACTGTACAGAGTCACTGTTTATTCAGGGTGAGGGTCACTGTCTAACTACAGAGTCAATGTTTATTCAGGGTGAAGGTCGCTGTCTAACTGTACAGAGTCACTGTTTATTCAGGCTGAGGGTCACTGTGTATCTGTACAGAGTCACTGTTTAGTCAGGGTGTGTGTCGCTGTGTAACTGTACAGAGTCACTTTTATTCAGGTTGATGGTCAGTGTGTAACTGTACAGAGTCACTGTTTATTCAGGGTGAGGGTCTCATTGTAACTGTACAGAGTCACTGTTTATTCAGGGTGAAGGTCACTCACTGTGTAACTGTACAGAGTCACTGTTTATTCAGGGTGAGAGTCTCATTGTAACTGTGCAGAGTCTCTGATTATTCAGGGTGAAGGTCACTCACTGTAACTGTACAGAGTCACTGTTTATTCAGGGTGAGGGTCAGTGTGTAACTGTACAGAGCCAATATTTATGCAGGGTGAAGGTCACTCACTGTGCAACTGTACAGAGTAATTGTTAATTAAGGGTTATGGTTAGTGTGTAACTGTAGAGAGTCACTGTTTATTCAGGGTGAGGGTCAGTGTGTAACTGTACATAGTTACTGTTCATTCAGGGTGAGGGTTACAGTTTAACTGCACAGGTCACAGTTTGTTCAGGGTGAGGGTCAGTGTGTAACTGTACAGAGACACAGTATATTCAGGGTGAGGGTCACTTTGTAACTGTACAGAGTCACTGTTTATTCAGTTTGAGGGTCAGTGTGTAACTGTACTGTGTCACTGTTTATTCAGGGTGAGGGTCAGTGTGTAATTGTACAGAGTCATTGTTTATTCAGGGTGAGTGTCAGTGTGTAACTGTGCTGTGTCACTGTTTATTCAGGGTGAGGGTTACTCACTGTGTAACTGTACAGAGTCATTGTTTATTCAGGGTGAGGGTTACTCACTGTGTAACTGTACAGTGTCACTGTTTATTCAGGGTGATGGGCAGTTTGTAACTGTACAGAGTCACTGTTCATTCAGGGTGATGGTTACAGTTTAACTGTACAGAGTCACTGTTTATTCAGGGTGAGGGTCAGTGTGTAGCTGTACAGAGTCACTGTTTATTCAGGGTGAACTCACTGTGTAACTGTACAGAGTCACTGATTATTGAGGCTGAGGGTCACTCACTGTGTAACTGCACAGAGTCATTGTTTATTCAGAGTGAGGGTTACTCTCAGTGTATCTGTACTGTGTCACTGTTTACTCAGGGTTAAGGTCACTCACGGTGTAACTGTACAGAGTCACTGATTATTCAGGGTGAACTCACTGTGTAACTGTACAGAGTCACTGATTATTGAGGGTGAGGGTCACTCACTGTGTAACTGTAGAGAGTCACAGTTTATTCAGGGTGAGGGTCACTCACTATAACTGTACAGCGTCACTGTTTATTCATGGTGAGTGTCGCTGTGTAACTGTATAGGGTCACTTTTATTCAGGGTGAGGGTCAGTGTGTAACTGCACAGAGTCACTGTTTATTCAGGGTGTGCGTCACTCTGTGTGCAACTGTACAGAGTCACTTTTTATTCAGGGTGAGAGTCTCATTGCAACTGTACAGAGTCACTGTTTATTCAGGGTGAGGGTCACTGTGTAACTGTACAGAGTCACTGGTTATTCAGGGTTAAGGTCACTCACTGTGTAACTGTACAGAGTCACTGTTTATTCAGGTAGAAAGCCATTCACTGTATAACTGTACAGAGTCACTGTTTATTCAGGGTGAGGGTTACTCACTGTGTAAGTGTAGATAGTCAATGTTTAATCAGCGTGAACTCACTGTGTAACTGTACAGAGTCATTGTTTATTCAGCGTGAGGGTTAGTCGCAGTGTATCTGTACAGTGTCACTCTTTATTCAGGGTTAAGGTCACTCACTGTGTAACTGTACAGAGTCACTGTTTATTCAGGGTGAGCGTCACTGTCTAACTACAGAGTAACTGTTTATTCAGAATGAAGGTCACTGTGTAACTGTACAGAGTCACTGGTTATTCAGGGTTAAGGTCACTCACTGTGTAACTGGACAGAGTCTCTTTATTCAGGGTGAGGGTCACTGTCTAACTACAGAGTCCATGTTTATTCAGGGTGAAGATCGCTGTCTAACTGTACAGAGTCAGTGTTTATTCAGGCTGAGGGTCACTGTGTAACTGTACAGAGTCACTGTTTATTCAGGGTGAGGGTCACTCACTGTAACTGTACAGAGTCACTGTTTATTCAGGGTGAGGGTCAGTGTGTAACTGTACAGAGTCACTATTTATGCAGGGTGAAGGTCACTCACTGTGCAACTGTACAGAGTAATTGTTTATTCAGGGTTATGGTCAGTGTGTAACTGTACAGAGTCACTGTTTATTCAGGGTGAGGGTCAGTGTGTCACTGTACAGAGTTACTGTTCATTCAGTGTGAGGGTTACAGTTTTACTGTACAGAGTCACTTTTATTCAGGGTGAGGGTCAGTGTGTAACTGTACTGTGTCACAGTTTATTCAGGGTGAGGGTTACTCACTGTGTAACTGTACAGAGCCATTGTTTATTCAGGGTGAGGGTTACTCACTGTGTAACTGTACAGAGTCACTGTTTATTCAGGGTGAGGGTCACTGTCTAACTAAAGAGTCACTGTTTATTCAGAATGAAGGTCACTGTGTAACTGTACAGAGTCACTGGTTATTAAGGGTTAAGGTCACTCACTGTGTATCTGGACAGAGGCTGTTTATTCAGGGTGAGGAAAACTGTCTAACTACAGAGTCAATGTTTATTCAGGGTGAAGGTCGCTGTCTAACTGTACAGAGTCATTGTTTATTCAGGCTGAGGGTCACTGTGTAACTGTACAGAGTCACTGTTTATTCAGGGTGAGGGTCACTCACTGTAACTGTACAGAGTCACTGTTTATTCAGGGTGAGTGTCGCTGTGTAACTGTACAGAGTCACTTTTATTCAGGTTGAGGGTCAGTGTGTAACTGTACAGAGTCACTGTTTATTCAGGGTGAGGGTCACTATGTGTGCAACTGTACAGAGTTACTGTTTATTCAGGGTGAGAGTCTCATTGTAACTGTACAGGGTCACTGTTTATTCAGGGTGAAGGTCACTCACTGTAACTGTACAGAGTCACTGTTTATTCAGGGTGAGGGTCAGTGTGTAACTGTACAGAGTCACTATTTATGCAGGGTGAAGGTCACTCACTGTGCAACTGTACAGAGTAATAGTTTATTCAGGGTTAGGGTCAGTGTGTAACTGTACAGAGTCACTGTTTATTCAGGGTGAGGGTCAGTGTGTAACTGTACAGAGTCACTGTTCATTCAGGGTGAGGGTCACTGTCTAACTACAGAGTCACTGTTTATTCAGAATGAAGGTTACTGTGTAACTGTACAGAGTCACTGGTTATTCAGGGTTAAGGTCACTCACTGTGTATCTGGACAGAGTCTGTTTATTCAGGGTGAGGGTCACTGTCTAACTACAGAGTCAATATTTATTCAGGGTGTAGATCGCTGTCTAACTGTACAGAGTCAGTGTTTATTCAGGCTGAGGGTCACTGTGTAACTGTACAGAGTCACTGTTTATTCAGGGTGAGGGTCACTCACTGTAACTGTACAGAGTCACTGTTTATTCAGGGTGAGTGTCGCTGTGTAACTGTACAGAGTCACTTTTATTCAGTTTGATGGTCAGTGTGTAACTGTACAGAGTCACTGTTTATTCAGGGTTAGGGTCACTATGTGTGCAACTGTACAGAGTCACTGTTTATTCAGGGTGAGAGTCTCATTGTAACTGTACAGAGTAACTGTTTATTCAGCGTGAGGGTCACTGTCTAACTACAGAGTCACTGTTTATTCAGAATGAAGGTCACTGTGTAACTGTACAGAGTCACTGGTTATTCAGGGTTAAGGTCACTCACTGTGTAACTGGACAGAGTCTGTTTATTCAGGGTGAGGGTCACTGTCTAACTACAGAGTCCATGTTTATTCAGGGTGAAGGTCACTGTCTAACTGTACAGAGTCACTGTTTATTCAGGGTGAGAGTCAGTGTGTAACTGTACAGAGTCACTGTTTATTCAGGGTGAGTGTCACTCACTGTAACTGTACAGAGTCACTGTTTATTCAGGGTGAGTGTCGCTGTGTAACTGTACAGAGTCACTTTTATTCAGGTTGAGAGTCAGTGTGTAACTGTACAGAGTCACTGTTTATTCAGGGTGAGGGTCACTATGTTTGCAACTGTACAGAGTTACTGTTTATTCAGGGTGAGAGTATCATTGTAACTGTACAGAGTCATTGTTTATTCAGGGTGAAGGTCACTCACTGTAACTGTACAGAGTCACTGTTTATTCAGGGTGAGGGTCAGTGTGTAACTGTACAGAGTCACTATTTATGCAGGGTGAAGGTCACTCACTGTGCAACTGTACAGAGTAATTGTTTATTCAGTGTTAGGGTCAGTGTGTAACTGTACAGAGTCACTGTTTATTCAGGGTGAGGGTCAGTGTGTAACTGTACAGACTCACTGTTCATTCAGGGTGAGGGTTACAGTTTAACTGTACAGAGTCACTTTTATTCAGGGTGAGGATCAGTGTGTAACTGTGCAGAGTCACTGTTTATTCAGGGTGTGTGTTACAGTTTAACTGCACAGAGTCACAGTTTATTCAGGGTGAGAGTCAGTGTGTAACTGTACAGAGTCACAGTTTATTCAGGGTGAAGGTCACTGTGTAACTGTACAGAGTCACTGTTTATTCAGGGTGAGGGTCAGTGTGTAACTGTACAGAGTCACTGTTTATTCAGGGTGAGTGTCAGTGTGTAACTGTACTATGTCACTGTTTATTCAGGGTGAGGGTTACTCACTGTGTAACTGTACAGAGTCATTGTTCATTCAGGGTGAGGGTTACAGTTTAACTGTACAGAGTCACTTTTATTCAGGGTGAGGGTCAGTGTGTAACTGTACTGTGTCACTGTTTATTCAGGGTGAGGGTCAGTGTGTAACTGTACAGAGTCACTGATTATTGAGGGTGATGGTCTCTCACTATGTAACTGCACAGAGTCATTGTTTATTCGGGGTGAGGGTTACTCTCAGCGTATCTGTACAGTGTCACTGTTTACTCAGGGTTAAGGTCACTCACTGTGTAACTGTACAGAGTCACTGTTTATTCAGGGTTAAGGTCACTCACTGTGTAACTGTACAGAGTCACTGTTTATTCAGGGTGAGGGTCACTGTCTAACTGTACAGACTCACAGTTTATTCAGGATGAAGGTCACTGTGTAACTGTACAGAGTCACTGTTTATTCAGGGTTAACGTCACTCACTGTGTAACTGGACAGAGGCACGGTTTATTCAGGGTGAAGGTCACTGTCGAACTGTAGAGAGTCACTGTTTATTCAGGGTGAGAGTCAGTGTGTAACTGTACAGAGTCACTGTTTATTCAGGGTGAGGGTCAGTGTGTAACTGTACTGTGTCACTCTTTATTCAGGGTGAGGGTCAGTGTGTAACTGTACTGTGTCACAGTTTATTCAGGGTGAGGGTTACTCACTGTGTAACTGTACAGACCGATTGTTTATTCAGGGTGAGGGTCAGTGTGTAACTGTACTGTGTCACTCTTTATTCAGGGTGAGGGTCAGTGTGTAACTGTACTGTGTCACAGTTTATTCAGGGTGAGGGTTACTCACTGTGTAACTGTACAGAGCCATTGTTTATTCAGGGTGAGGGTTACTCACTGTGTAACTGTACAGAGTCACTTTTATTCAGGGTGAGGGTCATTGTGTAACTGTGCAGAGTCACTGTTTATTCAGGGTGAGGGTTACAGTTTAACTGCACAGAGTCACTGTTTATTCAGGGTGAGAGTCAGTGTGTAACTGTACAGAGTCACAGTTTATTCAGGGTGAAGGTCACTGTGTAACGGTACAGAGTCACTGTTTATTCAGGGTGAGGGTCAGTGTGTAACTGTACAGAGTCACTGTATATTCAGGGTGAGTATCAGTGTGTAACTGTACTGTGTCACAGTTTATTCAGGGTGAGGGTTACTCACTGTGTAACTGTACAGAGCCATTGTTTATTCAGGGTGAGGGTTACTCACTGTGTAACTGTACAGAGTCACTGTTTATTCAGGGTGAGGGTCACTGTCTAACTACAGAGTCACTGTTTATTCAGAATGAAGGTCACTGTGTAACTGTACAGAGTCACTGGTTATTCAGGGTTAAGGTCACTCACTGTGTATCTGGACAGAGTCTGTTTATTCAGGGTGAGGGTCACTGTCTAACTACAGAGTCAATATTTATTCAGGGTGAAGGTCGCTGTCTAACTGTACAGAGTCACTGGTTATTCAGGGTGAGGGTCACTATGCGTGCAACTGTACAGAGTTACTGTTTATTCAGGGTGAGAGTCTCATTGTAACCGTACAGAGTCACTGTTTATTCAGGGTGAAGTTCACTCACTGTAACTGTACAGAGTCACTGTTTATTCAGTGTGAGGGTCAGTGTGTAACTGTACAGAGTCACTATTTATGCAGGGTGAAGTTCACTCACTGTGCAACTGTACAGAGTAATTGATTATTCAGGGTTATGGTCAGAGTGTAACTGTACAGAGTCACTTTTATTCAGGGTGAGGATCAGTGTGTAACTGTGCAGAGTCACTGTTTATTCAGGGTGAGAGTCAGTGTGTAACTGTACAGAGTCACTATTTATGCAGGGTGAAGGTCACTCACTGTGCAACTGTACAGAGTAATTGTTTATTCAGGGTTATGGTCAGTGTGTAACCGTACAGAGTCACTGTTTATTCAGGGTGAAGTTCACTCACTGTAACTGTACAGAGTCACTGTTTATTCAGTGTGAGGGTCAGTGTGTAACTGTACAGAGTCACTATTTATGCAGGGTGAAGGTCACTCACTGTGCAACTGTACAGAGTAATTGTTTATTCAGGGTTATGGTCAGTGTGTAACTGTACAGAGTCACTGTTTATTCAGGGTGAGGGTCAGTGTGTCACTGTACAGAGTTACTGTTCATTCAGTGTGAGGGTTACAGTTTTACTGTACAGAGTCACTTTTATTCAGGGTGAGGGTCAGTGTGTAACTGTACTGTGTCACAGTTTATTCAGGGTGAGGGTTACTCACTGTGTAACTGTACAGAGCCATTGTTTATTCAGGGTGAGGGTTACTCACTGTGTAACTGTACAGAGTCACTGTTTATTCAGGGTGAGGGTCACTGTCTAACTAAAGAGTCACTGTTTATTCAGAATGAAGGTCACTGTGTAACTGTACAGAGTCACTGGTTATTAAGGGTTAAGGTCACTCACTGTGTATCTGGACAGAGGCTGTTTATTCAGGGTGAGGAAAACTGTCTAACTACAGAGTCAATGTTTATTCAGGGTGAAGGTCGCTGTCTAACTGTACAGAGTCATTGTTTATTCAGGCTGAGGGTCACTGTGTAACTGTACAGAGTCACTGTTTATTCAGGGTGAGGGTCACTCACTGTAACTGTACAGAGTCACTGTTTATTCAGGGTGAGTGTCGCTGTGTAACTGTACAGAGTCACTTTTATTCAGGTTGAGGGTCAGTGTGTAACTGTACAGAGTCACTGTTTATTCAGGGTGAGGGTCACTATGTGTGCAACTGTACAGAGTTACTGTTTATTCAGGGTGAGAGTCTCATTGTAACTGTACAGGGTCACTGTTTATTCAGGGTGAAGGTCACTCACTGTAACTGTACAGAGTCACTGTTTATTCAGGGTGAGGGTCAGTGTGTAACTGTACAGAGTCACTATTTATGCAGGGTGAAGGTCACTCACTGTGCAACTGTACAGAGTAATAGTTTATTCAGGGTTAGGGTCAGTGTGTAACTGTACAGAGTCACTGTTTATTCAGGGTGAGGGTCAGTGTGTAACTGTACAGAGTCACTGTTCATTCAGGGTGAGGGTCACTGTCTAACTACAGAGTCACTGTTTATTCAGAATGAAGGTTACTGTGTAACTGTACAGAGTCACTGGTTATTCAGGGTTAAGGTCACTCACTGTGTATCTGGACAGAGTCTGTTTATTCAGGGTGAGGGTCACTGTCTAACTACAGAGTCAATATTTATTCAGGGTGTAGATCGCTGTCTAACTGTACAGAGTCAGTGTTTATTCAGGCTGAGGGTCACTGTGTAACTGTACAGAGTCACTGTTTATTCAGGGTGAGGGTCACTCACTGTAACTGTACAGAGTCACTGTTTATTCAGGGTGAGTGTCGCTGTGTAACTGTACAGAGTCACTTTTATTCAGTTTGATGGTCAGTGTGTAACTGTACAGAGTCACTGTTTATTCAGGGTTAGGGTCACTATGTGTGCAACTGTACAGAGTCACTGTTTATTCAGGGTGAGAGTCTCATTGTAACTGTACAGAGTAACTGTTTATTCAGCGTGAGGGTCACTGTCTAACTACAGAGTCACTGTTTATTCAGAATGAAGGTCACTGTGTAACTGTACAGAGTCACTGGTTATTCAGGGTTAAGGTCACTCACTGTGTAACTGGACAGAGTCTGTTTATTCAGGGTGAGGGTCACTGTCTAACTACAGAGTCCATGTTTATTCAGGGTGAAGGTCACTGTCTAACTGTACAGAGTCACTGTTTATTCAGGGTGAGAGTCAGTGTGTAACTGTACAGAGTCACTGTTTATTCAGGGTGAGTGTCACTCACTGTAACTGTACAGAGTCACTGTTTATTCAGGGTGAGTGTCGCTGTGTAACTGTACAGAGTCACTTTTATTCAGGTTGAGAGTCAGTGTGTAACTGTACAGAGTCACTGTTTATTCAGGGTGAGGGTCACTATGTTTGCAACTGTACAGAGTTACTGTTTATTCAGGGTGAGAGTATCATTGTAACTGTACAGAGTCATTGTTTATTCAGGGTGAAGGTCACTCACTGTAACTGTACAGAGTCACTGTTTATTCAGGGTGAGGGTCAGTGTGTAACTGTACAGAGTCACTATTTATGCAGGGTGAAGGTCACTCACTGTGCAACTGTACAGAGTAATTGTTTATTCAGTGTTAGGGTCAGTGTGTAACTGTACAGAGTCACTGTTTATTCAGGGTGAGGGTCAGTGTGTAACTGTACAGACTCACTGTTCATTCAGGGTGAGGGTTACAGTTTAACTGTACAGAGTCACTTTTATTCAGGGTGAGGATCAGTGTGTAACTGTGCAGAGTCACTGTTTATTCAGGGTGTGTGTTACAGTTTAACTGCACAGAGTCACAGTTTATTCAGGGTGAGAGTCAGTGTGTAACTGTACAGAGTCACAGTTTATTCAGGGTGAAGGTCACTGTGTAACTGTACAGAGTCACTGTTTATTCAGGGTGAGGGTCAGTGTGTAACTGTACAGAGTCACTGTTTATTCAGGGTGAGTGTCAGTGTGTAACTGTACTATGTCACTGTTTATTCAGGGTGAGGGTTACTCACTGTGTAACTGTACAGAGTCATTGTTCATTCAGGGTGAGGGTTACAGTTTAACTGTACAGAGTCACTTTTATTCAGGGTGAGGGTCAGTGTGTAACTGTACTGTGTCACTGTTTATTCAGGGTGAGGGTCAGTGTGTAACTGTACAGAGTCACTGATTATTGAGGGTGATGGTCTCTCACTATGTAACTGCACAGAGTCATTGTTTATTCGGGGTGAGGGTTACTCTCAGCGTATCTGTACAGTGTCACTGTTTACTCAGGGTTAAGGTCACTCACTGTGTAACTGTACAGAGTCACTGTTTATTCAGGGTTAAGGTCACTCACTGTGTAACTGTACAGAGTCACTGTTTATTCAGGGTGAGGGTCACTGTCTAACTGTACAGACTCACAGTTTATTCAGGATGAAGGTCACTGTGTAACTGTACAGAGTCACTGTTTATTCAGGGTTAACGTCACTCACTGTGTAACTGGACAGAGGCACTGTTTATTCAGGGTGAAGGTCACTGTCGAACTGTAGAGAGTCACTGTTTATTCAGGGTGAGAGTCAGTGTGTAACTGTACAGAGTCACTGTTTATTCAGGGTGAGGGTCAGTGTGTAACTGTACTGTGTCACTCTTTATTCAGGGTGAGGGTCAGTGTGTAACTGTACTGTGTCACAGTTTATTCAGGGTGAGGGTTACTCACTGTGTAACTGTACAGACCGATTGTTTATTCAGGGTGAGGGTCAGTGTGTAACTGTACTGTGTCACTCTTTATTCAGGGTGAGGGTCAGTGTGTAACTGTACTGTGTCACAGTTTATTCAGGGTGAGGGTTACTCACTGTGTAACTGTACAGAGCCATTGTTTATTCAGGGTGAGGGTTACTCACTGTGTAACTGTACAGAGTCACTTTTATTCAGGGTGAGGGTCATTGTGTAACTGTGCAGAGTCACTGTTTATTCAGGGTGAGGGTTACAGTTTAACTGCACAGAGTCACTGTTTATTCAGGGTGAGAGTCAGTGTGTAACTGTACAGAGTCACAGTTTATTCAGGGTGAAGGTCACTGTGTAACGGTACAGAGTCACTGTTTATTCAGGGTGAGGGTCAGTGTGTAACTGTACAGAGTCACTGTATATTCAGGGTGAGTATCAGTGTGTAACTGTACTGTGTCACAGTTTATTCAGGGTGAGGGTTACTCACTGTGTAACTGTACAGAGCCATTGTTTATTCAGGGTGAGGGTTACTCACTGTGTAACTGTACAGAGTCACTGTTTATTCAGGGTGAGGGTCACTGTCTAACTACAGAGTCACTGTTTATTCAGAATGAAGGTCACTGTGTAACTGTACAGAGTCACTGGTTATTCAGGGTTAAGGTCACTCACTGTGTATCTGGACAGAGTCTGTTTATTCAGGGTGAGGGTCACTGTCTAACTACAGAGTCAATATTTATTCAGGGTGAAGGTCGCTGTCTAACTGTACAGAGTCACTGGTTATTCAGGGTGAGGGTCACTATGCGTGCAACTGTACAGAGTTACTGTTTATTCAGGGTGAGAGTCTCATTGTAACCGTACAGAGTCACTGTTTATTCAGGGTGAAGTTCACTCACTGTAACTGTACAGAGTCACTGTTTATTCAGTGTGAGGGTCAGTGTGTAACTGTACAGAGTCACTATTTATGCAGGGTGAAGTTCACTCACTGTGCAACTGTACAGAGTAATTGATTATTCAGGGTTATGGTCAGAGTGTAACTGTACAGAGTCACTTTTATTCAGGGTGAGGATCAGTGTGTAACTGTGCAGAGTCACTGTTTATTCAGGGTGAGAGTCAGTGTGTAACTGGACAGAGGCACTGTTTATTCAGGGTGAAGGTCACTGTCGAACTGTAGAGTCACTGTTTATTCAGGATGAGGGTCAGTGTGTAACTGTACAGAGACACTGTTTATTCAGGGTGAGGGTCAGTGTGTAACTGTACTGTGTCACTCTTTATTCAGGGTGAGGGTCAGTGTGTAACTGTACTGTGTCACAGTTTATTCAGAGTGAGGGTTACTCACTGTGTAACTGTACAGAGTCACTGTTTATTCTGGGTGAGGGTTACTCACTGTGTAACTGTACAGAGCCATTGTTTATTCAGGGTGAGGTTTACTCACTGTGTAACTGTACAGAGTCACTGTTTATTCATGGTGAGGGTTACTCACTGTGTAACTGTACAGAGTCACTGTTTATTCAGGGTGAGGGTCACTGTCTAACTACAGAGTCACTGATTATTCAGAATGAAGGTCACTGTGTAACTGTACAGAGTCACTGGTTATTCAGGGTTAAGGTCACTCACTGTGTATCTGGACAGAGTCTGTTTATTCAGGGTGAGGGTCACTGTCTAACTACAGAGTCAATGTTTATTCAGGGTGAAGGTCGCTGTCTAACTGTACAGAGTCACTGTTTATTCAGGCTGAGGGTCACTGAGTATCTGTACAGAGTCACTGTTTAGTCAGGGTGTGTGTCGCTGTGTAACTGTACAGAGTCACTTTTATTCAGGTTGATGGTCAGTGTGTAACTGTACAGAGTCACTGTTTATTCAGGGTGAGGGTCAGTGTGTAACTGTACAGAGTCACTGTTTATTCAGGGTGAGGGTCAGTGTGTAACTGTACAGAGTCACTGTTTATTCAGGGTGAGGGTCAGTGTGTAACTGTACAGAGTCACTGTTTATTCAGGGTGAGGGTCAGTGTGTAACTGTACAGAGTCACTGTTTATTCAGGGTGAGGGTCAGTGTGTAACTGTACAGAGTCACTGTTTATTCAGGGTGAGGGTCAGTGTGTAACTGTACAGAGTCACTGTTTATTCAGGGTGAGGGTCAGTGTGTAACTGTACAGAGTCACTGTTTATTCAGGGTGAGGGTCAGTGTGTAACTGTACAGAGTCACTGTTTATTCAGGGTGAGAGTCTCATTGTAACTGTACAGAGTCACTGTTTATTCAGGGTGAGGGTCAGTGTGTAACTGTACAGAGTCACTGTTTATTCAGGGTGAGGGTCAGTGTGTAACTGTACAGAGTCACTGTTTATTCAGGGTGAGGGTCAGTGTGTAACTGTACAGAGTCACTGTTTATTCAGGGTGAGGGTCAGTGTGTAACTGTACAGAGTCACTGTTTATTCAGGGTGAGAGTCTCATTGTAACTGTACAGAGTCACTGTTTATTCAGGGTGAGGGTCAGTGTGTAACTGTACAGAGTCACTGTTTATTCAGGGTGAGGGTCAGTGTGTAACTGTACAGAGTCACTGTTTATTCAGGGTGAGGGTCAGTGTGTAACTGTACAGAGTCACTGTTTATTCAGGGTGAGAGTCTCATTGTAACTGTACAGAGTCACTGTTTATTCAGGGTGAGGGTCAGTGTGTAACTGTACAGAGTCACTTTTTATTCAGGGTGAGAGTCTCATTGTAACTGTACAGAGTCACTGTTTATTCAGGGTGAGGGTCAGTGTGTAACTGTACAGAGTCACTGTTTATTCAGGGTGAGGGTCAGTGTGTAACTGAACAGAGTCACTGTTTATTCAGGGTGAGGGTCAGTGTGTAACTGTACAGAGTCACTGTTTATTCAGGGTGAGAGTCTCATTGTAACTGTACAGAGTCACTGTTTATTCAGGTTGAAGGTCACTCACTGTAACTGTACAGAGTCACTGTTTATTCAGAGTGAGGGTCACTATGTGTGCAACTGTACAGAGTCACTGTTTATTCAGGGTGAGAGTCTCATTGTAACTGTACAGAGTCTCTGTTTATTCAGGGTGAAGGTCACTCACTGTAACTGTACAGAGTCACTGTTTTTTCAGGGTGAGGGTCAGTGTGTAACTGTACAGAGTCAATATTTATGCAGGGTGAAGGTCACTGACTGTGCAACTGTACAGAGTAATTGTTTATTCAGGGTTATGGTTAGTGTGTAACTGTAGAGAGTCACTGTTTATTCAGGGTGAGGGTCAGTGTGTAACTGTACAGAGTTACTGTTCATTCAGGGTGAGGGGTACAGTTTAACTGCACAGGTCACTGTTTGTTCAGGGTGAGGGTCAGTGTGTAACTGTACAGAGACACAGTTTATTCAGGGTGAGGGTCACTGTGTAACTGTACAGAGTCACTGTTTATTCAGTTTGAGGGTCAGTGTGTAACTGTACTGTGTCACTGTTTATTCAGGGTGAGGATCAGTGTGTAATTGTACAGAGTCATTGTTTATTCAGGGTGAGTGTCAGTGTGTAACTGTGCTGTGTCACTGTTTATTCAGGGTGAGGGTTACTCACTGTGTAACTGTACAGAGTCATTGTTTATTCAGGGTGAGGGTTACTCACTGTGTAACTGTAGAGTGTCACTGTTTATTCAGGGTGATGGGCAGTTTGTAACTGTACAGAGTCACTGTTCATTCAGGGTGATTGTTACAGTTTAACTGTACAGAGTCACTTTTATTCAGGGTGAGGGTCAGTGTGTAACTGTACTGTGTCACTGTTTATTCAGGGTGAGGGTCAGTGTGTAGCTGTACAGAGTCACTGTTTATTCAGGGTGAACTCACTGTGTAACTGTACAGAGTCACTGATTATTGAGGGTGAGGGTCACTCACTGTGTAACTGCACAGAGTCATTGTTTATTCAGGGTGAGGGTTACTCTCAGTGTATCTGTACTGTGTCACTGTTTACTCAGAGTTAAGGTCACTCACGGTGTAACTGTACAGAGTCACTGATTATTCAGGGTGAACTCACTGTGTAACTGTACAGAGTCACTGATTATTGAGGGTGAGGGTCACTCACTGTGTAACTGCAGAGAGTCACAGTTTATTCAGGGTGAGGGTCACTCACTATAACTGTACAGCGTCACTGTTTATTCATGGTGAGTGTCGCTGTGTAACTGTATAGGGTCACTTTTATTCAGGGTGAGGGTCAGTGTGTAACTGCACAGAGTCACTGTTTATTCAGGGTGTGCGTCACTCTGTGTGCAACTGTACAGAGTCACTTTTTATTCAGGGTGAGAGTCTCATTGCAACTGTACAGAGTCACTGTTTATTCAGGGTGAGGGTCAGTGTGTAACTGTACAGACTCACTGTTTATTCAGGGTGAGCTTCACTGTCTAACTTCAGAGTAACTGTTTATTCAGAATGAAGGTCACTGTGTAACTGTACAGAGTCACTGGTTATTCAGGGTTAAGGTCACTCACTGTGTAACTGTACAGAGTCACTGTTTATTCAGGTAGAAAGCCATTCACTGTATAACTGTACAGAGTCACTGTTTATTCAGGGTGAGGGTTACTCACTGTGTAAGTGTAGATAGTCAATGTTTAATCAGCGTGAACTCACTGTGTAACTGTACAGAGTCATTGTTTATTCAGCGTGAGGGTTAGTCGCAGTGTATCTGTACAGTGTCACTCTTTATTCAGGGTTAAGGTCACTCACTGTGTAACTGTACAGAGTCACTGTTTATTCAGGGTGAGCGTCACTGTCTAACTACAGAGTAACTGTTTATTCAGAATGAAGGTCACTGTGTAACTGTACAGAGTCACTGGTTATTCAGGGTTAAGGTCACTCACTGTGTAACTGGACAGTCACTGTTTATTCAGGGTGAGGGTCACTCACTGTAACTGTACAGAGTCACTGTTTATTCAGGGTGAGGGTCACTATGCGTGCAACTGTACAGTGTTACTGTTTATTCAGGGTGAGAGTCTCATTGTAACTGTACAGAGTCACTGTTTATTCAGGGTGAAGTTCACTCACTGTAACTGTACAGAGTCACTGTTTATTCAGGGTGAGGGTCAGTGTGTAACTGTACAGAGTCACTATTTATGCAGGGTGAAGGTCACTCACTGTGCAACTGAAAAGAGTAATTGTTTATTCAGGCTGAGGGTTACTCACTGTGTAACTGTACAGAGTCACTGTTTATTCAGGGTGAGGGTCACTGTCTAACTACAGAGTCACTGTTTATTCAGAATGAAGGTCACTGTGTAACTGTACAGAGTCACTGGTTATTCAGGGTTAAGGTCACTCACTGTGTATCTGGACAGAGTCTGTTTATTCAGGGTGAGGGTCACTGTCTAACTACAGAGTCAATATTTATTCAGGGTCAAGGTCGCTGTCTAACTGTACAGAGTCACTGTTTATTCAGGCTGAGGGTTACTGTGTAAATGTACAGAGTCACTGTTTATTCAGGGTGAGGGTCACTATGCGTGCAACTGTACAGAGTTACTGTTTATTCAGGGTGAGAGTCTCATTGTAACTGTACAGAGTCACTGTTTATTCAGGGTGAAGTTCACTCACTGTAACTGTACAGAGTCACTGTTTATTCAGTGTGAGGGTCAGTGTGTAACTGTACAGAGTCACTATTTATGCAGGGTGAAGGTCACTCACTGTGCAACTGTACAGAGTAATTGTTTATTCAGGGTTATGGTCAGTGTGTAACTGTACAGAGTCACTTTTATTCAGGGTGAGGATCAGTGTGTAACTGTGCAGAGTCACTGTTTATTCAGGGTGAGGGTTACAGTTTAACTGCACAGAGTCACTGTTTATTCAGGGTGAGAGTCAGTTTGTAACTGGACAGAGGCACTGTTTATTCAGGGTGAAGGTCACTGTCGAACTGTAGAGTCACTGTTTATTCAGGTTGAGGGTCAGTGTGTAACTGTACAGAGACACTGTTTATTCAGGGTGAGGGTCAGTGTGTAACTGTACTGTGTCACTCTTTATTCAGGGTGAGGGTCAGTGTGTAACTGTACTGTGTCACAGTTTATTCAGGGTGAGGGTTACTCACTGTGTAACTGTACAGAGTCACTGTTTATTCAGGGTGAGGGTCACTCACTGTGTAACTGTACAGAGTCACTGTTTATTCAGGGTGAGCGTCACTGTCTAACTACAGTGTCACTGATTATTCAGAATGAAGGTCACTGTGTAACTGTACAGAGTCACTGGTTATTCAGGGTTAAGGTCACTCACTGTGTATCTGGATAGAGTCTGTTTATTCAGGGTGAGGGTCACTGTCTAACTACAGAGTCAATGTTTATTCAGGGTGAAGGTTGCTGTCTAACTGTACAGAGTCACTGTTTATTCAGGCTGAGGGTCACTGCGTATCTGTACAGAGTCACTGTTTAGTCAGGGTGTGTGTCGCTGTGTAACTGTACAGAGTCACTTTTATTCAGGTTGATGGTCAGTGTGTAACTGTACAGAGTCACTGTTTATTCAGGGTGAGGGTCAGTGTGCAACTGTACAGAGTCACTGTTTATTCAGGGTGAGAGTCTCATTGTAACTGTACAGTCACTGTTTATTCAGGGTGATGGTCACTCACTGTAACTGTACAGAGTCACTGTTTATTCAGAGTGAGGGTCACTATGTGTGCAACTGTACAGTGTCACTGTTTATTCAGGGTGAGAGTCTCATTGTAACTGTACAGAGTCTCTGTTTATTCAGGGTGAAGGTCACTCACTGTAACTGTACAGAGTCACTGTTTATTCAGGGTGAGGGTCAGTGTGTAACTGTACAGAGTCAATATTTATGCAGGGTGAAGGTCACTCACTGTGCAACTGTACAGAGTAATTGTTTATTCAGGGTTATGGTTAGTGTGTAACTGTAGAGAGTCACTGTTTATTCAGGGTGAGGGTCAGTGTGTAACTGTACAGAGTTACTGTTCATTCAGGGTGAGGGTTACAGTTTAACTGCACAGGTCACTGTTTGTTCAGGGTGAGGGTCAGTGTGTAACTGTACAGAGACACTGTTTATTCAGGGTGAGGGTCAGTGTGTAACTGTACTGTGTCACTCTTTATTCAGGGTGAGGGTCAGTGTGTAACTGTACTGTGTCACAGTTTATTCAGGGTGAGGGTTACTCACTGTGTAACTGTACAGAGCCATTGTTTATTCAGGGTGAGGGTTACTCACTGTGTAACTGTACAGAGTCACTGTTTATTCAGGGTGAGGGTCACTCACTGTGTAACTGTACAGAGTCACTGTTTATTCAGGGTGAGGGTCAGTGTGTAACTGTACTGTGTCACTGTTTATTCAGGGTGAGCGTCACTCACTGTCTAACAGTACTGTGTCACAGTTTATTCAGGGTGAGGGTTACTCACTGTGTAACTGTACAGAGCCATTGTTTATTCAGGGTGAGGGTTACTCACTGTGTAACTGTACAGAGTCACTGTTTATTCAGGGTGAGGGTCACTCACTGTGTAACTGTACAGAGTCACTGTTTATTCAGGGTGAGGGTCAGTGTGTAACTGTACAGAGTCAGTGTTTATTCAGGGTGAGGGTTACTCACTGTGTAACTGTACAGAGTCACTGTTTATTCAGGGTGAGGGTCAGTGTGTACCTGTAGAGTCACTGTTTATTCAGGGTGAGGGTCAGTGTGTAACTGTACAGAGTCACTGTTTATTCAGGGTGAGGGTCACTGTCTAACTACAGAGTCACTGTTTATTCAGGGTGAGGGTTACTGTGTAACTGTACAGAGTCACTGTTTATTCAGGGTGAGGGTTACTAACTGTGTAACTGTACAGAGCCATTGTTTATTCAGGGTGAGGTTTACTCACTGTGTAACTGTACAGAGTCACTGTTTATTCATGGTGAGGGTCAGTGTGTAACTGTACAGAGTCACTGTTTATTCAGGGTGAGGGACAGTGTGTAACTGTACAGAGTCACTGTTTATTCATGGTGAGGGTCAGTGTGTAACTGTACAGAGTCACTGTTTATTCAGGGTGAGGGTCAGTGTGTAACTGTACAGTGTCACTGTTTATTCAGGGTGAGGGTCACTCACTGTGTAACTGTACAGAGTCACTGTTTATTCAGGGTGAGGGTCACTGTGTAACTGTACAGAGTCACTGTTTATTCAGGGTGAGGGTTACTCAGTGTGTAACTGTACAGTGTCACTGTTTATTCAGGGTGAGGGTCAGTGTGTAACTGTACAGTCACTGTTTATTCAGGGTGAGGGTCAGTGTGTAACTGTACAGAGTCACTGTTTATTCAGGGTGAGGGTCACTGTCTAACTACAGAGTCACTGATTATTCAGAATGAAGGTCACTGTGTAACTGTACAGAGTCACTGGTTATTCAGGGTTAAGGTCACTCACTGTGTATCTGGACAGAGTCTGTTCATTCAGGGTGAGGGTCGCTGTCTAACTACAGAGTCAATGTTTATTCAGGGTGAAGGTCGCTGTCTAACTGTACAGAGTCACTGTTTATTCAGGCTGAGGGTCACTGTGTATCTGTACAGAGTCACTGTTTAGTCAGGGTGTGTGTCGCTGTGTAACTGTACAGAGTCACTTTTATTCAGGTTGATGGTCAGTGTGTAACTGTACAGAGTCACTGTTTATTCAGGGTGAGAGTCTCATTGTAACTGTACAGAGTCACTGTTTATTCAGGGTGAAGGTCACTCACTGTAACTGTACAGAGTCACTGTTTATTCAGAGTGAGGGTCACTATGTGTGCAACTGTACAGTGTCACTGTTTATTCAGGGTGAGAGTCTCATTGTAACTGTACAGAGTCTCTGTTTATTCAGGGTGAAGGTCACTCACTGTAACTGTACAGAGTCACTGTTTATTCAGGGTGAGGGTCAGTGTGTAACTGTACAGAGTCAATATTTATGCAGGGTGAAGGTCACTCACTGTGCAACTGTACAGAGTAATTGTTTATTCAGGGTTATGGTTAGTGTGTAACTGTAGAGAGTCACTGTTTATTCAGGGTGAGGGTCAGTGTGTAACTGTACAGAGTTACTCTTCATTCAGGGTGAGGGTTACAGTTTAACTGCACAGGTCACTGTTTGTTCAGGGTGAGGGTCAGTGTGTAACTGTACAGAGACACAGTTTATTCAGGGTGAGGGTCACTGTGTAACTGTACAGAGTCACTGTTTATTCAGTTTGAGGGTCAGTGTGTAACTGTACTGTGTCACTGTTTATTCAGGGTGAGGGTCAGTGTGTAATTGTACAGAGTCATTGTTTATTCAGGGTGAGTGTCAGTGTGTAACTGTGCTGTGTCACTGTTTATTCAGGGTGAGGGTTACTCACTGTGTAACTGTACAGAGTCATTGTTTATTCAGGGTGAGGGTTACTCACTGTGTAACTGTACAGTGTCACTGTTTATTCAGGGTGATGGGCAGTTTGTAACTGTACAGAGTCACTGTTCCTTCAGGGTGATGGTTACTGTTTAACTGTACAGAGTCACTTTTATTCAGGGTGAGGGTCAGTGTGTAACTGTACTGTGTCACTGTTTATTCAGGGTGAGGGTCAGTGTGTAGCTGTACAGAGTCACTGTTTATTCAGGGTGAACTCACTGTGTAACTGTACAGAGTCACTGATTATTGAGGGTGAGGGTCACTCACTGTGTAACTGCACAGAGTCATTGTTTATTCAGGGTGAGGGTTACTCTCAGTGTATCTGTACTGTGTCACTGTTTACTCAGGGTTAAGGTCACTCACGGTGTAACTGTACAGAGTCACTGATTATTCAGGGTGAACTCACTGTGTAACTGTACAGAGTCACTGATTATTGAGGGTGAGGGTCACTCACTGAGTAACTGCAGAGAGTCACAGTTTATTCAGGGTGAGGGTCACTCACTATAAATGTACAGCGTCACTGTTTATTCATGGTGAGTGTCGCTGTGTAACTGTATAGGGTCACTTTTATTCAGGGTGAGGGTCAGTGTGTAACTGCACAGAGTCACTGTTTATTCAGGGTGTGCGTCACTCTGTGTGCAACTGTACAGAGTCACTTTTTATTCAGGGTATGAGTCTCATTGCAACTGTACAGAGTCACTGTTTATTCAGGGTGAGGGTCAGTGTGTAACGGTACAGACTCACTGTTTATTCAGGATGAAGGTCACTGTGTAACTGTACAGAGTCACTGTTTATTCAGGGTGAGGGTCACTCACAGTGTAACTGTACTGTGTCACTGTTTATTCAGGGTGAGGGTCAGTGTGTAACTGTACAGAGTCACTGTTTATTCAGGGTGAGGGTCAGTGTGTAACTGTACTGTGTCACTGTTTATTCAGGGTGAGGGTCAGTGTGTAACAGTACAGAGTCACTGTTTGTTCAGGGTGAGGGTCCGTGTGTAACTGTACTGTGTCAGTGTTTATTCAGGGTGAGGGTTACTCACTGTGTAACTGTACAGAGTCATTGTTTATTCAGGGTGAGGGTTACTCACTGTATAACTGTACTGAGTCACTGTGTAATCAGGGAGAGGGTCACTGTGTAACTGTAGAGTCACTGTTTATTCAGGGTGAGGGTCAGTGTGTAACTGTACTGTGACACTGTTTATTCAAACTGAGGGTCAGTGTGTAACTGTACAGAGTCACTGTTTATTCAGGGTGAGGGTTACTCACTGTGTAACGGTACAGAGTCACTGTTTATTCTGGTAGAAAGTCACTCACTGTATAACTGTACAGAGTCACTGTTTATTCAGGGTGAGGGTTACTCACTGTGTAAGTGTAGATAGTCAGTGTTTATTCAGCGTGAACTCACTGTGTAACTGTACAGAGTCATTGTTTATTCAGTGTGAGGGTTATTCGCAGTGTATCTGTACAGTGTCACTCTTTATTCAGGGTTAAGGTCACTCACTGTGTAACTGTACAGAGTCACTGTTTATTCAGGGTGAGGGTCACTGTCTAACTACAGAGTAACTGTTTATTCAGAATGAAGCCACTGTATAACTGTACAGAGTCACTGGTTATTCAGGGTTAAGGTCACTCACTGTGTAACTGGACAGAGTCTGTTTATTCAGGGTGAGGGTCACTGTCTAACTACAGAGTCCATGTTTATTCAGGGTGAAGGTCAACGTCTAACTGTACAGAGTCACTGTTTATTCAGGGTGAGAGTCAGTGTGTAACTGTACAGAGTCACTGTTTATTCAGGGTGAGGGTCACTCACAGTAACTGTCCAGAGTCACTGTTTATTCAGGGTGAGTGTCGCTGTGTAACTGTACAGAGTCACTGTTTATTCAGGTTGAGGGTCAGTGTGTAACTGTACAGAGTCACTGTTTATTCAGGGTGAGGGTCAGTGTGTAACTGTACAGAGTCACTATTTATGCAGGGTGAAGGTCACTCACTGTGCAACTGTACAGAGTAATTGTTTATTCAGGGTGAGTGTCAGTGCGTAACTTTACAGAGTCACTGTTCATTCAGGGTAAGGATTACAGTTTAACTGTACAGAGTCACTTTTATTCAGGGTGAGGGTCAGTGTGTAACTGTGCAGAGTCACTGTTTATTCAGGGTGAGGGTTACAGTTTAACTGCACAGAGTCACTGTTTATTCAGGGTGAGAGTCAGTGTGTAACTGTACAGTGTCATTGTTTATTCAGGGTGAGGGTTACTTGCAGTGTATATGTACAGTGTCACTCTTTATTCAGGGTTAAGATCACTCACTGTGTAAATGTACAGAGTCACTGTTTATTCAGGGTGAGGGTCACTGTCCAACTACAGAGTCACTGTTTATTCAGAATGAAGGTCACTGTGTAACTGTACAGAGTCACTGGTTATTCAGGGTTAAGGTCACTCACTGTGTATCTGGACAGTGTTTGTTTATTCAGGGTGAGGGTCACTGTCTAACTACAGAGTCAATGTTTATTCAGGGTAAGGTCTCTGTCTAACTGTACAGAGTCACTGTTTATTCAGGGTGAGTGTCGCTGTGTAACTGTACAGAGTCACTTTTATTCAGGGTGAGGGTCAGTGTGTAACTGTACAGAGTCAGTGTTTATTCAGGGTGAGGGTCAGTGTGTAACTGTACAGAGTCACTGTTTATTCAGGGTGAGGGTCACTATGTGTGCAACTGTACAGAGTCACTGTTTATTCAGGGTGAGAGTCTCATTGTAACTGTACAGAGTCACTGTTTATTCAGGGTGAAGGTCACTCACTGTAACTGTACAGAGTCACTGTTTATTCAGGGTGAAGGTCACTCACTGTAACTGTACAGAGTCACTGTTTATTCAGGGTGAGGGTCAGTGTGTAACAGGACAGAGTCACTGTTTATTCAGGGTGAGGGTCAGTGTGTAACTGTACAGAGTCACTGTTTATTCAGGGTGAGGGTCACTATGTGTGCAACTGTACAGAGTCACTGTTTATTCAGGGTGAGAGTCTCATTGTAACTGTACAGAGTCACTGTTTAGTCAGGGTGAAGGTCACTCACTGTAACTGTACAGAGTCACTGTTTATTCAGGGTGAGGGTCAGTGTGTAACTGTACAGAGTCACTATTTATGCAGGGTGAAGGTCACTCACTGTGCAACTGTACAGAGTAATTGTTTATTCAGGGTTATGTTCAGTGTGTAAATGTACAGAGTGACTGTTTATTCAGGGTGAGGCTCAGTGTGTAACTGTGCAGAGTTACTGTTCATTCAGGGTGAGGGTTACAGTTTAACTGCACAGGTCACTGTTTGTTCAGGGTGAGGGTCAGTGTGTAACTGTACAGAGACACTGTTTATTCAGGGTGAGGGTCAGTGTGTAACTGTACTGTGTCACTCTTTATTCAGGGTGAGGGTCAGTGTGTAACTGTACTGTGTCACAGTTTATTCAGGGTGAGGGTTACTCACTGTGTAACTGTACAGAGCCATTGTTTATTCAGGGTGAGGGTTACTCACTGTGTAACTGTACAGAGTCACTGTTTATTCAGGGTGAGGGTCACTCACTGTGTAACTGTACAGAGTCACTGTTTATTCAGGGTGAGGGTCAGTGTGTAACTGTACTGTGTCACTGTTTATTCAGGGTGAGCGTCACTCACTGTCTAACAGTACTGTGTCACAGTTTATTCAGGGTGAGGGTTACTCACTGTGTAACTGTACAGAGCCATTGTTTATTCAGGGTGAGGGTTACTCACTGTGTAACTGTACAGAGTCACTGTTTATTCAGGGTGAGGGTCACTCACTGTGTAACTGTACAGAGTCACTGTTTATTCAGGGTGAGGGTCTGTGTGTAACTGTACAGAGTCACTGTTTATTCATGGTGAGGGTCAGTGTGTAACTGTACAGAGTCACTGTTTATTCAGATTGAGGGTCAGTGTGTAACTGTACAGAGTCACTGTTTATTCATGGTGAGGGTCAGTGTGTAACTGTACAGAGTCACTGTTTATTCAGGGTGAGGGTCAGTGTGTAACTGTACAGAGTCACTGTTTATTCAGGGTGAGGGTCACTCACTGTGTAACTGTACAGAGTCACTGTTTATTCAGGGTGAGGGTCACTGTGTAACTGTACAGAGTCACTGTTTATTCAGGGTGAGGGTTACTCACTGTGTAACTGTACAGAGTCACTGTTTATTCAGGGTGAGGGTCAGTGTGTAACTGTACAGGCACTGTTTATTCAGGGTGAGGGTCAGTGTGTAACTGTACAGAGTCACTGTTTATTCAGGGTGAGGGTCACTGTCTAACTACAGAGTCACTGGTTATTCAGGGTTAAGGTCACTCACTGTGTATCTGGACAGAGTCTGTTCATTCAGGGTGACGGTCGCTGTCTAACTACAGAGTCAATGTTTATTCAGGGTGAAGGTCGCTGTCTAACTGTACAGAGTCACTGTTTATTCAGGCTGAGGGTCACTGTGTATCTGTACAGAGTCACTGTTTAGTCAGGGTGTGTGTCGCTGTGTAACTGTACAGAGTCACTTTTATTCAGGTTGATGGTCAGTGTGTAACTGTACAGAGTCACTGTTTATTCAGGGTGAGAGTCTCATTGTAACTGTACAGAGTCACTGTTTATTCAGGGTGAAGGTCACTCACTGTAACTGTACAGAGTCACTGTTTATTCAGAGTGAGGGTCACTATGTGTGCAACTGTACAGTGTCACTGTTTATTCAGGGTGAGAGTCTCATTGTAACTGTACAGAGTCTCTGTTTATTCAGGGTGAAGGTCACCCACTGTAACTGTACAGAGTCACTGTTTATTCAGGGTATGAGTCTCATTGCAACTGTACAGAGTCACTGTTTATTCAGGGTGAGGGTCAGTGTGTAACGGTACAGACTCACTGTTTATTCAGGATGAAGGTCACTGTGTAACTGTACAGAGTCACTGTTTATTCAGGGTGAGGGTCACTCACAGTGTAACTGTACTGTGTCACTGTTTATTCAGGGTGAGGGTCAGTGTGTAACTGTACAGAGTCACTGTTTATTCAGGGTGAGGGTCAGTGTGTAACTGTACTGTGTCACTGTTTATTCAGGGTGAGGGTCAGTGTGTAACAGTACAGAGTCACTGTTTGTTCAGGGTGAGGGTCCGTGTGTAACTGTACTGTGTCAGTGTTTATTCAGGGTGAGGGTTACTCACTGTGTAACTGTACAGAGTCATTGTTTATTCAGGGTGAGGGTTACTCACTGTATAACTGTACTGAGTCACTGTGTAATCAGGGAGAGGGTCACTGTGTAACTGTAGAGTCACTGTTTATTCAGGGTGAGGGTCAGTGTGTAACTGTACTGTGACACTGTTTATTCAAACTGAGGGTCAGTGTGTAACTGTACAGAGTCACTGTTTATTCAGGGTGAGGGTTACTCACTGTGTAACGGTACAGAGTCACTGTTTATTCTGGTAGAAAGTCACTCACTGTATAACTGTACAGAGTCACTGTTTATTCAGGGTGAGGGTTACTCACTGTGTAAGTGTAGATAGTCAGTGTTTATTCAGCGTGAACTCACTGTGTAACTGTACAGAGTCATTGTTTATTCAGTGTGAGGGTTATTCGCAGTGTATCTGTACAGTGTCACTCTTTATTCAGGGTTAAGGTCACTCACTGTGTAACTGTACAGAGTCACTGTTTATTCAGGGTGAGGGTCACTGTCTAACTACAGAGTAACTGTTTATTCAGAATGAAGCCACTGTATAACTGTACAGAGTCACTGGTTATTCAGGGTTAAGGTCACTCACTGTGTAACTGGACAGAGTCTGTTTATTCAGGGTGAGGGTCACTGTCTAACTACAGAGTCCATGTTTATTCAGGGTGAAGGTCAACGTCTAACTGTACAGAGTCACTGTTTATTCAGGGTGAGAGTCAGTGTGTAACTGTACAGAGTCACTGTTTATTCAGGGTGAGGGTCACTCACAGTAACTGTCCAGAGTCACTGTTTATTCAGGGTGAGTGTCGCTGTGTAACTGTACAGAGTCACTGTTTATTCAGGTTGAGGGTCAGTGTGTAACTGTACAGAGTCACTGTTTATTCAGGGTGAGGGTCAGTGTGTAACTGTACAGAGTCACTATTTATGCAGGGTGAAGGTCACTCACTGTGCAACTGTACAGAGTAATTGTTTATTCAGGGTGAGTGTCAGTGCGTAACTTTACAGAGTCACTGTTCATTCAGGGTAAGGATTACAGTTTAACTGTACAGAGTCACTTTTATTCAGGGTGAGGGTCAGTGTGTAACTGTGCAGAGTCACTGTTTATTCAGGGTGAGGGTTACAGTTTAACTGCACAGAGTCACTGTTTATTCAGGGTGAGAGTCAGTGTGTAACTGTACAGTGTCATTGTTTATTCAGGGTGAGGGTTACTTGCAGTGTATATGTACAGTGTCACTCTTTATTCAGGGTTAAGATCACTCACTGTGTAAATGTACAGAGTCACTGTTTATTCAGGGTGAGGGTCACTGTCCAACTACAGAGTCACTGTTTATTCAGAATGAAGGTCACTGTGTAACTGTACAGAGTCACTGGTTATTCAGGGTTAAGGTCACTCACTGTGTATCTGGACAGTGTTTGTTTATTCAGGGTGAGGGTCACTGTCTAACTACAGAGTCAATGTTTATTCAGGGTAAGGTCTCTGTCTAACTGTACAGAGTCACTGTTTATTCAGGGTGAGTGTCGCTGTGTAACTGTACAGAGTCACTTTTATTCAGGGTGAGGGTCAGTGTGTAACTGTACAGAGTCAGTGTTTATTCAGGGTGAGGGTCAGTGTGTAACTGTACAGAGTCACTGTTTATTCAGGGTGAGGGTCACTATGTGTGCAACTGTACAGAGTCACTGTTTATTCAGGGTGAGAGTCTCATTGTAACTGTACAGAGTCACTGTTTATTCAGGGTGAAGGTCACTCACTGTAACTGTACAGAGTCACTGTTTATTCAGGGTGAAGGTCACTCACTGTAACTGTACAGAGTCACTGTTTATTCAGGGTGAGGGTCAGTGTGTAACAGGACAGAGTCACTGTTTATTCAGGGTGAGGGTCAGTGTGTAACTGTACAGAGTCACTGTTTATTCAGGGTGAGGGTCACTATGTGTGCAACTGTACAGAGTCACTGTTTATTCAGGGTGAGAGTCTCATTGTAACTGTACAGAGTCACTGTTTATTCAGGGTGAAGGTCACTCACTGTAACTGTACAGAGTCACTGTTTATTCAGGGTGAGGGTCAGTGTGTAACTGTACAGAGTCACTATTTATGCAGGGTGAAGGTCACTCACTGTGCAACTGTACAGAGTAATTGTTTATTCAGGGTTATGTTCAGTGTGTAAATGTACAGAGTGACTGTTTATTCAGGGTGAGGCTCAGTGTGTAACTGTGCAGAGTTACTGTTCATTCAGGGTGAGGGTTACAGTTTAACTGCACAGGTCACTGTTTGTTCAGGGTGAGGGTCAGTGTGTAACTGTACAGAGACACTGTTTATTCAGGGTGAGGGTCAGTGTGTAACTGTACTGTGTCACTCTTTATTCAGGGTGAGGGTCAGTGTGTAACTGTACTGTGTCACAGTTTATTCAGGGTGAGGGTTACTCACTGTGTAACTGTACAGAGCCATTGTTTATTCAGGGTGAGGGTTACTCACTGTGTAACTGTACAGAGTCACTGTTTATTCAGGGTGAGGGTCACTCACTGTGTAACTGTACAGAGTCACTGTTTATTCAGGGTGAGGGTCAGTGTGTAACTGTACTGTGTCACTGTTTATTCAGGGTGAGCGTCACTCACTGTCTAACAGTACTGTGTCACAGTTTATTCAGGGTGAGGGTTACTCACTGTGTAACTGTACAGAGCCATTGTTTATTCAGGGTGAGGGTTACTCACTGTGTAACTGTACAGAGTCACTGTTTATTCAGGGTGAGGGTCACTCACTGTGTAACTGTACAGAGTCACTGTTTATTCAGGGTGAGGGTCTGTGTGTAACTGTACAGAGTCACTGTTTATTCATGGTGAGGGTCAGTGTGTAACTGTACAGAGTCACTGTTTATTCATGGTGAGGGTCAGTGTGTATCTGTACAGAGTCACTGTTTATTCAGGGTGAGGGTCAGTGTGTAACTGTACAGAGTCACTGTTTATTCAGGGTGAGGGTCACTCACTGTGTAACTGTACAGAGTCACTGTTTATTCAGGGTGAGGGTCACTGTGTAACTGTACAGAGTCACTGTTTATTCAGGGTGAGGGTTACTCACTGTGTAACTGTACAGAGTCACTGTTTATTCAGGGTGAGGGTCAGTGTGTAACTGTACAGGCACTGTTTATTCAGGGTGAGGGTCAGTGTGTAACTGTACAGAGTCACTGTTTATTCAGGGTGAGGGTCACTGTCTAACTACAGAGTCACTGGTTATTCAGGGTTAAGGTCACTCACTGTGTATCTGGACAGAGTCTGTTCATTCAGGGTGACGGTCGCTGTCTAACTACAGAGTCAATGTTTATTCAGGGTGAAGGTCGCTGTCTAACTGTACAGAGTCACTGTTTATTCAGGCTGAGGGTCACTGTGTATCTGTACAGAGTCACTGTTTAGTCAGGGTGTGTGTCGCTGTGTAACTGTACAGAGTCACTTTTATTCAGGTTGATGGTCAGTGTGTAACTGTACAGAGTCACTGTTTATTCAGGGTGAGAGTCTCATTGTAACTGTACAGAGTCACTGTTTATTCAGGGTGAAGGTCACTCACTGTAACTGTACAGAGTCACTGTTTATTCAGAGTGAGGGTCACTATGTGTGCAACTGTACAGTGTCACTGTTTATTCAGGGTGAGAGTCTCATTGTAACTGTACAGAGTCTCTGTTTATTCAGGGTGAAGGTCACCCACTGTAACTGTACAGAGTCACTGTTTATTCAGGGTGAGGGTCAGTGTGTAACTGTACAGAGTCAATATTTATGCAGGGTGAAGGTCACTCACTGTGCAACTGTACAGAGTAATTGTTTATTCAGGGTTATGGTTAGTGTGTAACTGTAGAGAGTCACTGTTTATTCAGGGTGAGGGTCAGTGTGTAACTGTACAGAGTTACTCTTCATTCAGGGTGAGGGTTACAGTTTAACTGCACAGGTCACTGTTTGTTCAGGGTGAGGGTCAGTGTGTAACTGTACAGAGACACAGTTTATTCAGGGTGAGGGTCACTGTGTAACTGTACAGAGTCACTGTTTATTCAGTTTGAGGGTCAGTGTGTAACTGTACTGTGTCACTGTTTATTCAGGGTGAGGGTCAGTGTGTAATTGTACAGAGTCATTGTTTATTCAGGGTGAGTGTCAGTGTGTAACTGTGCTGTGTCACTGTTTATTCAGGGTGAGGGTTACTCACTGTGTAACTGTACAGAGTCATTGTTTATTCAGGGTGAGGGTTACTCACTGTGTAACTGTACAGTGTCACTGTTTATTCAGGGTGATGGGCAGTTTGTAACTGTACAGAGTCACTGTTCATTCAGGGTGATGGTTACAGTTTAACTGTACAGAGTCACTTTTATTCAGGGTGAGGGTCAGTGTGTAACTGTACTGTGTCACTGTTTATTCAGGGTGAGGGTCAGTGTGTAGCTGTACAGAGTCACTGTTTATTCAGGGTGAACTCACTGTGTAACTGTACAGAGTCACTGATTATTGAGGGTGAGGGTCACTCACTGTGTAACTGCACAGAGTCATTGTTTATTCAGGGTGAGGGTTACTCTCAGTGTATCTGTACTGTGTCACTGTTTACTCAGGGTTAAGGTCACTCACGGTGTAACTGTAGAGTCACAGATTATTCAGGGTGAACTCACTGTGTAACTGTACAGAGTCACTGATTATTGAGGGTGAGGGTCACTCACTGAGTAACTGCAGAGAGTCACAGTTTATTCAGGGTGAGGGTCACTCACTATAACTGTACAGCGTCACTGTTTATTCATGGTGAGTGTCGCTGTGTAACTGTATAGGGTCACTTTTATTCAGGGTGAGGGTCAGTGTGTAACTGCACAGAGTCACTGTTTATTCAGGGTGTGCGTCACTCTGTGTGCAACTGTACAGAGTCACTTTTTATTCAGGGTGAGAGTCTCATTGCAACTGTACAGAGTCACTGTTTATTCAGGGTGAGGGTCAGTGTGTAACGGTACAGACTCACTGTTTATTCAGGATGAAGGTCACTGTGTAACTGTACAGAGTCACTGTTTATTCAGGGTGAGGGTCTCTCACAGTGTAACTGTACTGTGTCACTGTTTATTCAGGGTGAGGGTCAGTGTGTAACTGTACAGAGTCACTGTTTATTCAGGGTGAGGGTCAGTGTGTAACTGTACTGTGTCACTGTTTATTCAGGGTGAGGGTCAGTGTGTAACAGTACAGAGTCACTGTTTGTTCAGGGTGAGGGTCAGTGTGTAACTGTACTGTGTCAGTGTTTATTCAGGGTGAGGGTTACTCACTGTGTAACTGTACAGAGTCATTGTTTATTCAGGGTGAGGGTTACTCACTGTGTAACTGTACTGAGTCACTGTGTATTCAGGGAGAGGGTCACTGTGTAACTGTAGAGTCACTGTTTATTCAGGGTGAGGGTCAGTGTGTAACTGTACTGTGACACTGTTTATTCAAACTGAGGGTCAGTGTGTAACTGTACAGAGTCACTGTTTATTCAGGGTGAGGGTTACTCACTGTGTAACGGTACAGAGTCACTGTTTATTCAGGTAGAAGGTCACTCACTGTATAACTGTACAGAGTCACTGTTTATTCAGGGTCAGGGTTACTCACTGTGTAACTGTACAGAGTCACTGTTTATTCTGGTAGAAAGTCACTCACTGTATAACTGTACAGAGTCACTGTTTATTCAGGGTGAGGGTTACTCACTGTGTAAGTGTAGATAGTCAGTGTTTATTCAGCGTGAACTCACTGTGTAACTGTACAGAGTCATTGTTTATTCAGTGTGAGGGTTATTCGCAGTGTATCTGTACAGTGTCACTCTTTATTCAGGGTTAAGGTCACTCACTGTGTAACTGTACAGAGTCACTGTTTATTCAGGGTGAGGGTCACTGTCTAACTACAGAGTAACTGTTTATTCAGAATGAAGCCACTGTATAACTGTACAGAGTCACTGGTTATTCAGGGTTAAGGTCACTCACTGTGTAACTGGACAGAGTCTGTTTATTCAGGGTGAGGGTCACTGTCTAACTACAGAGTCCATGTTTATTCAGGGTGAAGGTCAACGTCTAACTGTACAGAGTCACTGTTTATTCAGGGTGAGAGTCAGTGTGTAACTGTACAGAGTCACTGTTTATTCAGGGTGAGGGTCACTCACAGTAACTGTCCAGAGTCACTGTTTATTCAGGGTGAGTGTCGCTGTGTAACTGTACATAGTCACTGTTTATTCAGGTTGAGGGTCAGTGTGTAACTGTACAGAGTCACTGTTTATTCAGGGTGAGGGTCAGTGTGTAACTGTACAGAGTCACTATTTATGCAGGGTGAAGGTCACTCACTGTGCAACTGTACAGAGTAATTGTTTATTCAGGGTGAGTGTCAGTGCGTAACTGTACAGAGTCACTGTTCATTCAGGGTAAGGATTACAGTTTAACTGTACAGAGTCACTTTTATTCAGGGTGAGGGTCAGTGTGTAACTGTGCAGAGTCACTGTTTATTCAGGGTGAGAGTCAGTGTGTAACTGTACAGTGTCATTGTTTATTCAGAATGAAGGTCACTGTGTAACTGTACAGAGTCACTGGTTATTCAGGGTTAAGGTCACTCACTGTGTATCTGGACAGAGTTTGTTTATTCAGGGTGAGGGTCACTGTCTAACTACAGAGTCAATGTTTATTCAGGGTAAGGTCTCTGTCTAACTGTACAGAGTCACTGTTTATTCAGGGTGAGTGTCGCTGTGTAACTGTACAGAGTCACTTTTATTCAGGCTGATGGTCAGTGTGTAACTGTACAGAGTCAGTGTTTATTCAGGGTGAGGGTCAGTGTGCAACTGTACAGAGTCACTGTTTATTCAGGGTGAGGGTCACTGTCTAACTACAGAGTCAATGTTTATTCAGGGTGAAGGTCTCTGTCTAACTGTACAGAGTCACTGTTTATTCAGGGTGAGGGTCACTGTGTGTGCAACTGTACAGAGTCACTGTTTATTCAGGGTGAGGGTCACTATGTGTGCAACTGTACAGAGTCACTGTTTATTCAGGGTGAGGGTCACTGTCTAACTACAGAGTCAATGTTTATTCAGGGTAAGGTCTCTGTCTAACTGTACAGAGTCACTGTTTATTCAGGGTGAGGGTCACTCACTGTGTAACTGTACAGAGTCACTGTTTATTCAGGGTGAGAGTCTCATTGTAACTGTACAGAGTCACTGTTTATTCAGGGTGAGGGTCAGTGTGTAACTGTGCTGTGTCACTGTTTATTCAGGGTGAGGGTTACTCACTGTGTAACTGTACAGAGTCATTGTTTATTCAGGGTGAGGGTTACTCACTGTGTAACTGTACAGTGTCACTGTTTATTCAGGGTGAGGGTCACTGTGTAACTGTAGCGTCACTGTTTATTCAGGGTGATGGTCAGTGTGTAACTGTACAGAGTCACTGTTCATTCAGGGTGATGGTTACAGTTTAACTGTACAGAGTCACTTTTATTCAGGGTGAGGGTCAGTGGGTAACTGTACTGTGTCACTGTTTATTCAGGTGAGGGTCAGTGTGTAACTGTACAGAGTCACTGTTTATTCAGGGTGAACTCACTGTGTAACTGTACAGAGTCACTGATTATTGAGGGTGAGGGTCACTCACTGTGTAACTGCACAGAGTCATTGTTTATTCAGGGTGAGGGTTACTCTCAGTGTATCTGTACTGTGTCACTGTTTACTCAGGGTTAAGCTCACTCACTGTGTAACTGTACAGAGTCACTGATTATCAGGGTGAACTCACTGTGTAACTGTACAGAGTCACTGATTATTGAGGGTGAGGGTCACTCACTGTGTAACTGTAGAGAGTCACAGTTTAATCAGGGTGAGGGTCACTCACTATAACTGTACAGCGTCACTGTTTATTCAGGGTGAGGGTCTCTCACAGTGTAACTGTACTGTGTCACTGTTTATTCAGGGTGAGGGTCAGTGTGTAACTGTACAGAGTCACTGTTTATTCAGGGTGAGGGTCACTCACTGTGTAACTGTACTGTGTCACTGTTTATTCAGGGTGAGGGTCAGTGTGTAACAGTACAGAGTCACTGTTTGTTCAGGGTGAGGGTCAGTGTGTAACTGTACTGTGTCAGTGTTTATTCAGGGTGAGGGTTACTCACTGTGTAACTGTACAGAGTCATTGTTTATTCAGGGTGAGGGTTACTCACTGTGTAACTGTACTGAGTCACTGTGTATTCAGGGAGAGGGTCACTGTGTAACTGTAGAGTCACTGTTTATTCAGGGTGAGGGTCAGTGTGTAACTGTACTGTGACACTGTTTATTCAAACTGAGGGTCAGTGTGTAACTGTACAGAGTCACTGTTTATTCAGGGTGAGGGTTACTCACTGTGTAACGGTACAGAGTCACTGTTTATTCAGGTAGAAGGTCACTCACTGTATAACTGTACAGAGTCACTGTTTATTCAGGGTCAGGGTTACTCACTGTGTAACTGTACAGAGTCACTGTTTATTCTGGTAGAAAGTCACTCACTGTATAACTGTACAGAGTCACTGTTTATTCAGGGTGAGGGTTACTCACTGTGTAAGTGTAGATAGTCAGTGTTTATTCAGCGTGAACTCACTGTGTAACTGTACAGAGTCATTGTTTATTCAGTGTGAGGGTTATTCGCAGTGTATCTGTACAGTGTCACTCTTTATTCAGGGTTAAGGTCACTCACTGTGTAACTGTACAGAGTCACTGTTTATTCAGGGTGAGGGTCACTGTCTAACTACAGAGTAACTGTTTATTCAGAATGAAGCCACTGTATAACTGTACAGAGTCACTGGTTATTCAGGGTTAAGGTCACTCACTGTGTAACTGGACAGAGTCTGTTTATTCAGGGTGAGGGTCACTGTCTAACTACAGAGTCCATGTTTATTCAGGGTGAAGGTCAACGTCTAACTGTACAGAGTCACTGTTTATTCAGGGTGAGAGTCAGTGTGTAACTGTACAGAGTCACTGTTTATTCAGGGTGAGGGTCACTCACAGTAACTGTCCAGAGTCACTGTTTATTCAGGGTGAGTGTCGCTGTGTAACTGTACATAGTCACTGTTTATTCAGGTTGAGGGTCAGTGTGTAACTGTACAGAGTCACTGTTTATTCAGGGTGAGGGTCAGTGTGTAACTGTACAGAGTCACTATTTATGCAGGGTGAAGGTCACTCACTGTGCAACTGTACAGAGTAATTGTTTATTCAGGGTGAGTGTCAGTGCGTAACTGTACAGAGTCACTGTTCATTCAGGGTAAGGATTACAGTTTAACTGTACAGAGTCACTTTTATTCAGGGTGAGGGTCAGTGTGTAACTGTGCAGAGTCACTGTTTATTCAGGGTGAGAGTCAGTGTGTAACTGTACAGTGTCATTGTTTATTCAGAATGAAGGTCACTGTGTAACTGTACAGAGTCACTGGTTATTCAGGGTTAAGGTCACTCACTGTGTATCTGGACAGAGTTTGTTTATTCAGGGTGAGGGTCACTGTCTAACTACAGAGTCAATGTTTATTCAGGGTAAGGTCTCTGTCTAACTGTACAGAGTCACTGTTTATTCAGGGTGAGTGTCGCTGTGTAACTGTACAGAGTCACTTTTATTCAGGTTGATGGTCAGTGTGTAACTGTACAGAGTCAGTGTTTATTCAGGGTGAGGGTCAGTGTGCAACTGTACAGAGTCACTGTTTATTCAGGGTGAGGGTCACTGTCTAACTACAGAGTCAATGTTTATTCAGGGTGAAGATCTCTGTCTAACTGTACAGAGTCACTGTTTATTCAGGGTGAGGGTCACTGTGTGTGCAACTGTACAGAGTCACTGTTTATTCAGGGTGAGGGTCACTATGTGTGCAACTGTACAGAGTCACTGTTTATTCAGGGTGAGGGTCACTGTCTAACTACAGAGTCAATGTTTATTCAGGGTAAGGTCTCTGTCTAACTGTACAGAGTCACTGTTTATTCAGGGTGAGGGTCACTCACTGTGTAACTGTACAGAGTCACTGTTTATTCAGGGTGAGAGTCTCATTGTAACTGTACAGAGTCACTGTTTATTCAGGGTGAGGGTCAGTGTGTAACTGTGCTGTGTCACTGTTTATTCAGGGTGAGGGTTACTCACTGTGTAACTGTACAGAGTCATTGTTTATTCAGGGTGAGGGTTACTCACTGTGTAACTGTACAGTGTCACTGTTTATTCAGGGTGAGGGTCACTGTGTAACTGTAGCGTCACTGTTTATTCAGGGTGATGGTCAGTGTGTAACTGTACAGAGTCACTGTTCATTCAGGGTGATGGTTACAGTTTAACTGTACAGAGTCACTTTTATTCAGGGTGAGGGTCAGTGGGTAACTGTACTGTGTCACTGTTTATTCAGGTGAGGGTCAGTGTGTAGCTGTACTGAGTCACTGTTTATTCAGGGTGAACTCACTGTGTAACTGTACAGAGTCACTGATTATTGAGGGTGAGGGTCACTCACTGTGTAACTGCACAGAGTCATTGTTTATTCAGGGTGAGGGTTACTCTCAGTGTATCTGTACTGTGTCACTGTTTACTCAGGGTTAAGCTCACTCACTGTGTAACTGTACAGAGTCACTGATTATCAGGGTGAACTCACTGTGTAACTGTACAGAGTCACTGATTATTGAGGGTGAGGGTCACTCACTGTGTAACTGTAGAGAGTCACAGTTTAATCAGGGTGAGGGTCACTCACTATAACTGTACAGCGTCACTGTTTATTCAGGGTGAGGGTCTCTCACAGTGTAACTGTACTGTGTCACTGTTTATTCAGGGTGAGGGTCAGTGTGTAACTGTACAGAGTCACTGTTTATTCAGGGTGAGGGTCACTCACTGTGTAACTGTACTGTGTCACTGTTTATTCAGGGTGAGGGTCAGTGTGTAACAGTACAGAGTCACTGTTTGTTCAGGGTGAGGGTCAGTGTGTAACTGTACTGTGTCAGTGTTTATTCAGGGTGAGGGTTACTCACTGTGTAACTGTACAGAGTCATTGTTTATTCAGGGTGAGGGTTACTCACTGTGTAACTGTACTGAGTCACTGTGTATTCAGGGAGAGGGTCACTGTGTAACTGTAGAGTCACTGTTTATTCAGGGTGAGGGTCAGTGTGTAACTGTACTGTGACACTGTTTATTCAAACTGAGGGTCAGTGTGTAACTGTACAGAGTCACTGTTTATTCAGGGTGAGGGTTACTCACTGTGTAACGGTACAGAGTCACTGTTTATTCAGGTAGAAGGTCACTCACTGTATAACTGTACAGAGTCACTGTTTATTCAGGGTCAGGGTTACTCACTGTGTAACTGTACAGAGTCACTGTTTATTCTGGTAGAAAGTCACTCACTGTATAACTGTACAGAGTCACTGTTTATTCAGGGTGAGGGTTACTCACTGTGTAAGTGTAGATAGTCAGTGTTTATTCAGCGTGAACTCACTGTGTAACTGTACAGAGTCATTGTTTATTCAGGGTGAGGGTTACTCACTGTGTAACTGTACAGAGCCATTGTTTATTCAGGGTGAGGGTTACTCACTGTGTAACTGTACAGAGTCACTGTTTATTCAGGGTGAGGGTCACTGTCTAACTACAGAGTAACTGTTTATTCAGAATGAAGGTCACTGTATAACTGTACAGAGTCACTGGTTATTCAGGGTTAAGGTCACTCACTGTGTAACTGGACAGAGTCTGTTTATTCAGGGTCAGGGTCACTGTCTAACTACAGAGTCCATGTTTATTCAGGGTGAAGGTCACCGTCTAACTGTACAGAGTCACTGTTTATTCAGGGTGAGAGACAGTGTGTAACTGTACAGAGTCACTGTTTATTCAGGGTGAGGGTCACTCACTGTAACTGTACAGAGTCACTGTTTATTCAGGGTGAGTGTCGCTGTGTAACTGTACAGAGTCACTTTTATTCAGGTTGAGGGTCAGTGTGTAACTGTACAGAGTTGCTGTTTATTCAGGGTGAGAGTCTCATTGTAACTGTACAGAGTCACTGTTTATTCAGGGTGAGGGTCAGTGTGTAACTGTACTGTGTCACTGTTTATTCAGGGTGAGGGTTACTCACTGTGTAAATGTACAGAGTCACTGTTTATTCAGGGTGAGGGTCAGTGTGTAACTGTACAGAGTCACTATTTATGCAGGGTGAAGGTCACTCACTGTGCTACTGTACAGAGTAATTGTTTATTCAGGGTGAGTGTCAGTGTGTAACTGTACAGAGTCACTGTTCATTCAGGGTGAGGATTACAGTTTAACTGTACAGAGTCACTTTTATTCAGGGTGAGGGTCAGTGTGTAACTGTGCAGAGTCACTGTTTATTCAGGGTGAGGGTTACAGTTTAACTGCACAGAGTCACTGTTTATTCAGGGTGAGAGTCAGTGTGTAACTGTACCGTGTCATTGTTTATTCAGGGTGAGGGTTACTTGCAGTGTATCTGTACAGTGTCACTCTTTATTCAGGGTTAAGATCACTCACTGTGTAACTGTACAGAGTCACTGTTTATTCAGGGTGAGGGTCACTGTCTAACTACAGAGTTACTGTTTATTCAGAATGAAGGTCACTGTGTAACTGTACAGAGTCACTGGTTATTCAGGGTTAAGGTCACTCACTGTGTATCTGGACAGAGTTTGTTTATTCAGGGTGAGGGTCACTGTCTAACTACAGAGTCAATGTTTATTCAGGGTTAAGGTCGCTGTCTAACTGTACAGAGTCACTGTTTATTCAGGGTGAGTGTCGCTGTGTAACTGTACAGAGTCACTTTTATTCAGGTTGATGGTCAGTGTGTAACTGTACAGAGTCACTGTTTATTCAGGGTGAGGGTCACTATGTGTGCAACTGTACAGAGTCACTGTTTATTCAGGGTGAGAGTCTCATTGTGACTGTACAGAGTCACTGTTTATTCAGGGTGAAGGTCACTCACTGTAACTGTACAGAGTCACTGTTTATTCAGGGTGAGGGTCAGTGTGTAACTGTACAGAGTCACTATTTATGCAGGGTGAAGGTCACTCACTGTGCAACTGTACAGAGTAATTGTTTATTCAGGGTTATGTTCAGTGTGTAAATGTACAGAGTCACTGTTTATTCAGGGTGAGGGTCAGTGTGTAACTGTACAGAGTTACTGTTCATTCAGGGTGAGGGTTATAGTTTAACTGTACAGAGTCACTTTTATTCAGGGTGCTGGTCAGTGTGTAACTGTACAGAGTCACTGTTTATTCAGGGTGAGGGTTACAGTTTAACTGCACAGAGTCACTGTTTGTTCAGGGTGAGGGTCAGTGTGTAACTGTACAGAGTCACAGTTTATTCAGGGTGAGGGTCACTGTGTAACTGTACAGAGTCACTGTTTATTCAGTTTGAGGATCAGTGTGTAACTGTACTGTGTCACTGTTTATTCAGGGTGAGAGTCAGTGTGTTACTGTACAGAGTCATTGTTTATTCAGGGTGAGTGTCAGTGTGTAACTGTACTGTGTCACTGTTTATTCAGGGTGAGGGTTACTCACTGTGTAAATGTACAGAGTCACAATTTATGCAGGGTGAAGGTCACTCACTGTGCAACTGTACAGAGTAATTGTTTATTCAGGGTTAGGATCAGTGTGTAACTGTACAGAGTCACTGTTTATTCATGGTGAGGGTCAGTGTGTAACTGTACAGAGTCACTGTTCATTCAGGGTGAGGGTTACAGTTTAACTGTACAGAGTCACTTTTGTTCAGGGTGAGGGTCATTGTGTAACTGTGCAGAGTCACTGTTTATTCAGGGTGAGGGTTACAGTTTAACTGCACAGAGTCACTGTTTATTCAGGGTGAGAGTCAGTGTGTAACTGTACAGAGTCACAGTTTATTCAGGGTGAAGGTCACTGTGTAACGGTACAGATTCACTGTTTATTCAGGGTGAGGGTCAGTGTGTAACTGTACAGAGTCACTGTATATTCAGGGTGAGTGTCAGTGTGTAACTGTACTGTGTCACAGTCTATTCAGGGTGAGGGTTACTCACTGTGTAACTGTACAGAGCCATTGTTTATTCAGGGTGAGGGTGACTCACTGTGTAACTGTACAGAGTCACTGTTTATTCAGGGTGAGGGTCACTGTCTAACTACAGAGTCACTGTTTATTCAGAATGAAGGTCACTGTGTAACTGTACAGAGTCACTGGTTATTCAGGGTTAAGGTCACTCACTGTGTATCTGGACAGAGTCAGTTTATTCAGGGTGAGGGTCACTGTCTAACTACAGAGTCAATATTTAGTCAGGGTGAAGGTCGCTGTCTAACTGTACAGAGTCACTGTTTATTCAGGCTGAGGGTTACTGTGTAAATGTACAGAGTCACTGTTTATTCAGGGTGAGGGTCACTATGCGTGCAACTGTACAGAGTTACTGTTTATTCAGGGTGAGAGTCTCATTGTAACTGTACAGAGTCACTGTTTATTCAGGGTGAAGGTCACTCACTGTAACTGTACAGAGTCACTGTTTATTCAGGGTGAGGGTCAGTGTGTAACTGTACAGAGTCACTATTTATGCAGGGTGAAGGTCACTCACTGTGCAACTGTACAGAGTAATTGTTTATTCAGGGTTAGGGTCAGTGTGTAACTGTACAGAGTAACTGTTTATTCAGACTGACTGTCACTCATTTTCTAACTGTACAGATTTACTGTTTTTTCAGGGTGAGGGTCACTCACTGTGTAATGACAGAGTCACTGTTTATTCAGGGTGTGTTTCACTGTGTAACTGTACAGAGTCACTGTTTATTCAGGCTGAGGGTCACTGTGTAACTGGTCTGAGACAATGTTTATTCAGGATAATGGTTAATTATTGTGTAAATGTATTGTGTGAGTGTTTACTCTCGGTGAGTGTCACTGAATAACTATGTAGAGTCACTCTTTAGTCCGGATGAGGGAGACTGTATAACTGTACAGAGACAGAACGAAGGTCTCTGTGTAACTGTAGAGTCACTGTTTATTCAGGATATGGTCTTTGTATAACTGTATATAGTCACTGTCTATTAAGTTTGTGAATTTCTGTGAAACTCTAGAGAGTCTCTGTTAATTGACTGTGAGCGTCACTCTTTTTGTAACTGTGGACTCACTGTTTTTTTTGTAATGAGGATCACAGTGTAAGTATAGAGTGTCACTGTTTATTCAGGGTGTGGGTCACTCACTGTGTAACTGTACAGAGTCACTGTTTATTCAGGGTGAGGGTCAGTGTGTAACTGTACAGAGTCACTGTTTATTCAGGGTGAGGGTCACTCACTGTGTAACTGTACAGAGTCACTATTTATTCAGGGTGAGGGTCAGTGTGTAACTTTAGAGTCACTGTTTATTCAGGGTGTGGGTCACTCACTGTGTAACAGTACAGAGTCACTGTTTATTCAGGGTGAGGGTCAGTGTGTAACTGTACAGAGTCACTGTTTATTCAGGGTGAGGGTCACTCACTAACTGTGCAGAGTCACTGTTTATTCAGGTTGAGGGTCACACTGTAACTGTAGAGTCACTGTTTATTCAGGGTGAGAGTCTCTGTGTAACTGTAGAGAGTGACTGTTTATTCAGGGTGAGGTTCAGTGTGTAACTGTACAGAGTCACTGTTTATTCAGAGTGTGTTTCACTGTGTAACTGTACAGAGTCACTGTTAATTCAGGGTCAGGGTCACTGTGTAACTTTACAGAGTGACTGTTTATTCAGGGTGAATTTCAGTTTGTAAATGTACAGAGTCACTGTTTATTCAGGGTGATCGTCACTTTGTAAGTTTGTCAGAGATGATGTTTATGCAGGATGATGGTCAATTACTGTGTAACTGTATTGTGTGAGTGTTTACTCTGGGTGAGTGTCACTGAATAACTGTGTAGAGTCTTTCTTTATTACGGATGTGGCTCTCTATATAACTGTACAGAGAAAGGATGAAGGGCACTGTGTAACTATAGAGTCACTGTTTATTCAGGATATGGTCTTTGTATAACTGTATATAGTCACTGTCTATTAAGTTTGAGAATTTCTGTGAAACTCTAGAGAGTCGCTGTTAATTGACTGTGAGCGTCACTCTTTTTGTAACTGTAGACTCACTGTTTATACAGGGTGACGATCACTTACTGTAACGATACAGAGTCACTGTTTATTCAGGGTGAGGGTCACTCACTAACTGTGCAGAGTCACTGTTTATTCAGGGTGAGGGACAGTCAGTGTGTAACTGTACAGTGTAACTGTTTATTCAGGGTGTGGGTCACTCACTAACTGTGCAGATTCATTGTCTATTCAGGGTGAGCGTCACTCAATGTTTAACTGTACAGAGTCACTGTTTTTTCAGGGTGAGCATAATTCATAGTCTAACTGTATCGAGTCGCAGTTTTTCAGAGTGAAGGTCACTGTGTAACTGTACATAGTCACTGTTTGTTCAGGGAGAGGGTCAGTGTGTAACTGTGCAGAGTCCCTGTTTATTCTGGTTGACGGTCACTAACTGTGTAACTGTACAGAGTCACTAGTTATTCCGGGTGAGGGTCACTGTGTAACTGTACAGAGTCACTATGTATTCAGGGTGAGGGTCACTCACTGTGTAACTGTACAGAGTCACTGTTAATTCAGGGTGAGTGTCAGTGTGTAACTGTAGAGTCACTGTTTATTCAGGGAGAGGGTCAGTGTGTAACTGTAGAGTCTCTGTTTATTCAGGGTGATGGTCAGTGTGGAACAGGACAGAGTCACTGTTTATTCAGGGTGAGGGTTACTGTGTAACTGTACAGATTCACTGTTTATTCAGGGTGAGGGTTACTGTGTAACTGTACAGAGTCACTGTTTATTCAGGGTGAGCGTCACTCACTCTGTAACTGTACAGAGTCACTGTTTATTCAGGGTGAGGGTCACTCACTGTGTAACTGTACAGAGTCACTGTTTATTCATGGTGAGGGTCAGTGTGTAACTGTACAGAGTCACTGTTTATTCAGTGTGAGGGTCAGTGTGTAACAGGACAGAGTCACTGTTTATTCAGGGTGAGTGTCAGTGTGTAACTGTAGAGTCACTGTTTATTCAGGGAGAGGGTCAGTGTGTAACTGTAGAGTCTCTGTTTATTCAGGGTGATGGTCAGTGTGTAACAGGACAGAGTCACTGTTTATTCAGGGTGAGTGTCAGTGTGTAACTGTAGAGTCACTGTTTATTCAGGGAGAGGGTCAGTGTGTAACTGTAGAGTCTCTGTTTATTCAGGGTGATGGTCAGTGTGTAACAGGACAGAGTCACTGTTTATTCATGGTGAGGGTCAGTGTGTAACTGTACAGAGTCACTGTTTATTCATGGTGAGGGTCAGTGTGTAACAGGACAGAGTCACTGTTTATTCAGGGTGTGGGTCAGTGTATAACAGGACAGAGTCACTGTTTATTCAGGGTGAGGGTTACTGTGTAACTGTACAGATTCACTGTTTATTCAGCGTGAGGGTTACTGTGTAACTGTACAGAGTCACTGTTTATTCAGGGTGAGCGTCACTCACTCTGTAACTGTACAGAGTCACTGTTTATTCAGGGTGAGGGTCACTCACTGTGTAACTGTACAGAGTCCCTGTTTATTCAGGGTGAGGGTCAGTGTGTAACTGTACAGAGTCACTGTTTGTTCAGGGTGAGGGTCACTCACTGTGTAACTGTACAGAGTCACTGTTTATTCATGGTGAGGGTCAGTGTGTAACTGTACAGAGTCACTGTTTATTCAGTGTGAGGGTCACTCACTGTGTAACTGTACAGTGTCACTGTTTATTCAGGGTGAGGGTGACGGTGTAACTGTACAGAGTCACTGTTTATTCAGGGTGAGCGTCACTCACTGTGTAACTGTACAGAGTCACTGTTTATTCAGGGTGAGGGTCACACACTGTGTAACTGTACAGAGTCACTGTTTACTCAGGGTGAGGTTCAGTGTGTAACAGGACAGAGTCACTGTTTATTCAGGGTGAGGTTCATTGTATAACAGGACAGAGTCACTGTTTATTCAGGGTGAGGGTCTCTGTGTAACTGTAGAGTCACTGTTTATTCAGTGTCAGGGTCTCTGTGTAACTGTAGAGAGTCACTGTTTATTCAGTGTGAGGGTCAGTGTGTAACAGGACAGAGTCACTGTTTATTCAGGGTGAGGGTCTCTGTGTAACTGTAGACTCACTGTTTATTCAGGGTGAGGGTCTCTGTGTAACTGTAGACTCACTGTTTATTCAGGGTGAGGGTCTCTGTGTAACTGTAGAGTCACTGTTTATTCAGGGTGAGAGTCTGTGTAACTGTAGAGTCACTGTTTATTCATGGTGAGGGTCAGTGTGTAACTGTACAGAGTCACTGTTTATTCAGGGAGAGGGTCAGTGTGTAACTGTACAGAGTCACTGTTTATTCAAGGTCAGGGTCAGTGTGTAACTGTACAGAGTCACTGTTTATTCATGGTGAGGGTCATTGTGTAACCATAGACTCTGTTTATTCAGTGTTACGGTCAGTGTGTAACTGTAGAGAGTCACTATTTATTCAAGTTGAAAATCACTCACTGCGTAAACTTAGAGTCCCTGTTTATTCAGGGTGAGCGTCACTCACTGTCTAACAGTACAGAGTCACTGTTTATTCAGGGTGAGGGTCACTCACTGTGTAACTGTACAGAGTCACTGTTTATTCAGGGTGAGCGTCACTCACTGTCTAACAGTACAGAATCACTGTTTTTTCAGGGTGAGCATCATTCATAGTCTAACTGTATCGAGTCGCAGTTTTTGAGAGTGAAGGTCACTGTGTAACTGTACATAGTCACTGTTTGTTCAGGGAGAGGGTCAGTGTGTAACTGTGCAGAGCCCCTGTTTATTCAGGGTGACGGTCACTAACTGTGTAGCTGTTCAGAGTCACTATTTATTCCGGGTGAGGGTCACTGTGTAACTGTACAGAGTCACTATTTATTCAGTGTGAGGGTCACTCACTGTGTAACTGTACAGAGTCACTATTTATTCCGGGTGAGGGTCACTGTGTAACTGTACAGAATCACTATTTATTCAGTGTGAGGGTCACTCACTGTGTAACTGTACAGAGTCACTATTTATTCAGTGTGAGGGTCAGTGTGTAACAGGACAGAGTCACTATTTATTCCGGGTGAGGGTCACTGTGTAACTGTACAGAGTCACTATTTTTTCAGTGTGAGGGTCACTCACTGTGTAACTGTACAGAGTCACTATTTATTCCGGGTGAGGGTCACTGTGTAACTGTACAGAATCACTATTTATTCAGTGTGAGGGTCACTCACTGTGTAACTGTACATAGTCACTGTTTATTCAGGGTGAGGGTCACTCTCTGTGTAACTGTACAGAGTCACTATTTATTCAGGGTGAGGGTCACTCTCTGTGTAACTGTACGGAGTCACTATTTATTCAGGGTGAGGGTCAGTGTGTAACAGGACAGAGTCACTGCTTATTCAGGGTGAGGGTTACTCACTGTGTAACTGTACAGAGTCACTATTTATTCAGGGTGAGGGTCACTCTCTGTGTAACTGTATGGAGTCACTATTTATTCAGGGTGAGGGTCAGTGTGTAACAGGACAGAGTCACTGTTTATTCAGGGTGAGTGTCAGTGTGTAACTGTAGAGTCACTGTTTATTCAGGGAGAGGGTCAGTGTGTAACTGTAGAGTCTCTGTTTATTCAGGGTGATGGTCAGTGTGTAACAGGACAGAGTCACTGTTTATTCAGGGTGAGTGTCAGTGTGTAACTGTAGAGTCACTGTTTATTCAGGGAGAGGGTCAGTGTGTAACTGTAGAGTCTCTGTTTATTCAGGGTGATGGTCAGTGTGTAACAGGACAGAGTCACTGTTTATTCATGGTGAGGGTCAGTGTGTAACTGTACAGAGTCACTGTTTATTCATGGTGAGGGTCAGTGTGTAACAGGACAGAGTCACTGTTTATTCAGGGTGTGGGTCAGTGTATAACAGGACAGAGTCACTGTTTATTCAGGGTGAGGGTTACTGTGTAACTGTACAGATTCACTGTTTATTCAGCGTGAGGGTTACTGTGTAACTGTACAGAGTCACTGTTTATTCAGGGTGAGCGTCACTCACTCTGTAACTGTACAGAGTCACTGTTTATTCAGGGTGAGGGTCACTCACTGTGTAACTGTACAGAGTCCCTGTTTATTCAGGGTGAGGGTCAGTGTGTAACTGTACAGAGTCACTGTTTGTTCAGGGTGAGGGTCACTCACTGTGTAACTGTACAGAGTCACTGTTTATTCATGGTGAGGGTCAGTGTGTAACTGTACAGAGTCACTGTTTATTCAGTGTGAGGGTCACTCACTGTGTAACTGTACAGTGTCACTGTTTATTCAGGGTGAGGGTGACGGTGTAACTGTACAGAGTCACTGTTTATTCAGGGTGAGCGTCACTCACTGTGTAACTGTACAGAGTCACTGTTTATTCAGGGTGAGGGTCACACACTGTGTAACTGTACAGAGTCACTGTTTACTCAGGGTGAGGTTCAGTGTGTAACAGGACAGAGTCACTGTTTATTCAGGGTGAGGTTCATTGTATAACAGGACAGAGTCACTGTTTATTCAGGGTGAGGGTCTCTGTGTAACTGTAGAGTCACTGTTTATTCAGTGTCAGGGTCTCTGTGTAACTGTAGAGAGTCACTGTTTATTCAGTGTGAGGGTCAGTGTGTAACAGGACAGAGTCACTGTTTATTCAGGGTGAGGGTCTCTGTGTAACTGTAGACTCACTGTTTATTCAGGGTGAGGGTCTCTGTGTAACTGTAGACTCACTGTTTATTCAGGGTGAGGGTCTCTGTGTAACTGTAGAGTCACTGTTTATTCAGGGTGAGAGTCTGTGTAACTGTAGAGTCACTGTTTATTCATGGTGAGGGTCAGTGTGTAACTGTACAGAGTCACTGTTTATTCAGGGAGAGGGTCAGTGTGTAACTGTACAGAGTCACTGTTTATTCAAGGTCAGGGTCAGTGTGTAACTGTACAGAGTCACTGTTTATTCATGGTGAGGGTCATTGTGTAACCATAGACTCTGTTTATTCAGTGTTACGGTCAGTGTGTAACTGTAGAGAGTCACTATTTATTCAAGTTGAAAATCACTCACTGCGTAAACTTAGAGTCCCTGTTTATTCAGGGTGAGCGTCACTCACTGTCTAACAGTACAGAGTCACTGTTTATTCAGGGTGAGGGTCACTCACTGTGTAACTGTACAGAGTCACTGTTTATTCAGGGTGAGCGTCACTCACTGTCTAACAGTACAGAATCACTGTTTTTTCAGGGTGAGCATCATTCATAGTCTAACTGTATCGAGTCGCAGTTTTTGAGAGTGAAGGTCACTGTGTAACTGTACATAGTCACTGTTTGTTCAGGGAGAGGGTCAGTGTGTAACTGTGCAGAGCCCCTGTTTATTCAGGGTGACGGTCACTAACTGTGTAGCTGTTCAGAGTCACTATTTATTCCGGGTGAGGGTCACTGTGTAACTGTACAGAGTCACTATTTATTCAGTGTGAGGGTCACTCACTGTGTAACTGTACAGAGTCACTATTTATTCCGGGTGAGGGTCACTGTGTAACTGTACAGAATCACTATTTATTCAGTGTGAGGGTCACTCACTGTGTAACTGTACAGAGTCACTATTTATTCAGTGTGAGGGTCAGTGTGTAACAGGACAGAGTCACTATTTATTCCGGGTGAGGGTCACTGTGTAACTGTACAGAGTCACTATTTTTTCAGTGTGAGGGTCACTCACTGTGTAACTGTACAGAGTCACTATTTATTCCGGGTGAGGGTCACTGTGTAACTGTACAGAATCACTATTTATTCAGTGTGAGGGTCACTCACTGTGTAACTGTACATAGTCACTGTTTATTCAGGGTGAGGGTCACTCTCTGTGTAACTGTACAGAGTCACTATTTATTCAGGGTGAGGGTCACTCTCTGTGTAACTGTACGGAGTCACTATTTATTCAGGGTGAGGGTCAGTGTGTAACAGGACAGAGTCACTGCTTATTCAGGGTGAGGGTTACTCACTGTGTAACTGTAGAGTCACTGTTTATTCAGGGTGAGGGTCAGTGTGTAACTGTACAGAGTCACTGTTTATTTAGGGTGAGTGTCAGCGTGTAACTGTAGAGTCACTGTTTATTCAGGGAGAGGGTCAGTGTGTAACTGTAGAGTCACTGTTTATTCAAGGTGATGGTCAGTGTGTAACAGGACAGAGTCACTGTTTATTCATGGTGAGGGTCAGTGTGTAACAGGACAGAGTCACTGTTTATTCAGGGTGAGGGTTACTGTGTAACTGTACAGATTCACTGTTTATTCAGGGTGAGGGTTACTGTGTAACTGTACAGAGTCACTGTTTATTCAGGGTGAGCGTCACTCACTCTGTAACTGTACAGAGTCACTGTTTATTCAGGGTGAGGGTCACTCACTGTGTAACTGTACAGAGTCCCTGTTTATTCAGGGTGAGGGTCAGTGTGTAACTGTACAGAGTCACTGTTTATTCAGGGTGAGGGTTACTGTGTAACTGTACAGATTCACTGTTTATTCAGGGTGAGGGTTACTGTGTAACTGTACAGAGTCACTGTTTATTCAGGGTGAGCGTCACTCACTCTGTAACTGTGCAGAGCCCCTGTTTATTCAGGGTGACGGTCACTAACTGTGTAGCTGTTCAGAGTCACTATTTATTCCGGGTGAGGGTCACTGTGTAACTGTACAGAGTCACTATTTATTCAGTGTGATGGTCACTCACTGTGTAACTGTACAGAGTCACTATTTATTCCGGGTGAGGTTCACTGTGTAACTGTACAGAATCACTATTTATTCAGTGTGAGGGTCACTCACTGTGTAACTGTACATAGTCACTGTTTATTCAGGGTGAGGGTCACTCTCTGTGTAACTGTACAGAGTCACTATTTATTCAGGGTGAGGGTCACTCTCTGTGTAACTGTACGGAGTCACTATTTATTCAGGGTGAGGGTCAGTGTGTAACAGGACAGAGTCACTGCTTATTTAGGGTGAGGGTTACTCACTCTGTAACTGTACAGAGTCACTGTTTATTCAGGGTGAGGGTCAGTGTGTAACAGAACAGAGTCACTGTTTATTCAGGGTGAGCGTCACTCACTCTGTAACTGTACAGAGTCACTGTTTATTCAGGGTGAGGGTCACTGTGTTACTGTACAGAGTCACTGTTTATTCAGGGAGAGGGTCATTGTATAACAGGACAGAGTCACTGTTTATTTCGGGTGAGGGTCTCTGTGTAACCATAGACTCTGTTTATTCAGTGTTATGGTCATTGTGTAACTGTAGAGAGTCACTATTTATTCAAGTTGAAAATCACTCACTGCGTAAACTTAGAGTCCCTGTTTATTCAGGGTGAGCGTCACTCACTGTCTAACAGTACAGAATCACTGTTTTTTCAGGGTGAGCATAATTCATAGTCTAACTGTATCGAGTCGCAGTTTTTGAGAGTGAAGGTCACTGTGTAACTGTACATAGTCACTGTTTGTTCAGGGAGAGGGTCAGTGTGTAACTGTGCAGAGTCCCTGTTTATTCTGGGTGACGGTCACTAACTGTGTAACTGTACAGAGTCACTATTTATTCCGGGTGAGGGTCACTGTGTAACTGTACAGAGTCACTATGTATTCAGGGTGAGAGTCACTCACTGTGTAACTGTACATAGTCACTGTTTATTCAGGGTTTGGGTTACTCTCTGTGTAACTGTACAGAGTCACTATTTATTCAGGGTGAGGGTCACTCTCTGTGTAACTGTACAGAGTCACTATTTATTCAGGGTGAGGGTCAGTGTGTAACAGGACAGAGTCACTATTTATTCATGGTGAGGGTCAGTGTGTAACAGGACAGAGTCACTGTTTATTCAGGGTGAGGGTTACTGTGTAACTGTACAGATTCACTGTTTATTCAGGGTGAGGGTTACTGTGTAACTGTACAGAGTCACTGTTTATTCAGGGTGAGTGTCAGTGTGTAACTGTAGAGTCTCTGTTTATTCAGGGTGATGGTCAGTGTGTAACAGGACAGAGTCACTGTTTATTCAGGGTGAGGGTTACTGTGTAACTGTACAGATTCACTGTTTATTCAGGGTGAGGGTTACTGTGTAACTGTACAGAGTCACTGTTTATTCAGGGTGAGCGTCACTCACTCTGTAACTGTACAGAGTCCCTGTTTATTCAGGGTGAGGGTCAGTGTGTAACTGTACAGAGTCACTGTTTATTCAGGGTGAGGGTCACTCACTGTGTAACTGTACAGAGTCACTGTTTATTCATGGTGAGGGTCAGTGTGTAACTGTACAGAGTCACTGTTTATTCAGTGTGAGGGTCAGTGTGTAACAGGACAGAGTCACTGTTTATTCAGGGTGAGGTTCAGTGTATAACAGGACAGAGTCACTGTTTATTCATGGTGAGGGTCAGTGTGTAACTGTACAGAGTCACTGTTTCTTCAGGGAGAGGGTCAGTGTGTAACTGTACAGAGTCACTGTTTATTCAAGGTCAGGGTCAGTGTGTAAGTGTACAGAGTCACTGTTTATTCATGGTGAGGGTCATTGTGTAATAATAGACTCTGTTTATTCAGTGTTACGGTCAATGTGTAACTGTAGAGAGTCACTATTTATTCAAGTTGAAAATCACTCACTGCGTAAACTTAGAGTCCCTGTTTATTCAGGTTGAGCGTCACTCACTGTCTAACAGTACAGAATCACTGTTTTTTCAGGGTGAGCATCATTCATAGTCTAACTGTATCGAGTCGCAGTTTTTGAGAGTGAAGGTCACTGTATAACTGTACATAGTCACTGTTTGTTCAGGGATAGGTTCAGTGTGTAACTGTGCAGAGCCCCTGTTTATTCAGGGTGACGGTCACTAACTGTGTAGCTGTACAGAGTCACTATTTATTCCGGGTGAGGGTCACTGTGTAACTGTACAGAGTCACTATTTATTCAGTGTGAGGGTCACTCACTGTGTAACTGTACAGAGTCACTATTTATTCCGGGTGAGGGTCACTGTGTAACTGTACAGAATCACTATTTATTCAGTGTGAGGGTCACTCACTGTGTAACTGTACATAGTCACTGTTTATTCAGGGTGAGGGTCACTCTCTGTGTAACTGTACAGAGTCACTATTTATTCAGGGTGAGGGTCAGTGTGTAACAGGACAGAGTCACTGCTTATTCAGTGTGAGGGTCACTCACTGTGTAACTGTACAGAGTCACTATTTATTCCGGGTGTGGGTCACTGTGTAACTGTACAGAATCACTATTTATTCAGTGTGAGGGTCACTCACTGTGTAACTGTACATAGTCACTGTTTATTCAGGGTGAGGGTCACTCTCTGTGTAACTGTACAGAGTCACTATTTATTCAGGGTGAGGGTCAGTGTGTAACAGGACAGAGTCACTGTTTATTCAGGGTGAGGGTCAGTGTGTAACTGTACAGAGTCACTGTTTATTCAGGGTGAGGGTCACTCACTGTGTAACTGTACTGTGTCACTGTTTATTCAGGGTGAGGGTCAGTGTGTAACAGTACAGAGTCACTGTTTGTTCAGGGTGAGGGTCAGTGTGTAACTGTACTGTGTCAGTGTTTATTCAGGGTGAGGGTTACTCACTGTGTAACTGTACAGAGTCATTGTTTATTCAGGGTGAGGGTTACTCACTGTGTAACTGTACTGAGTCACTGTGTATTCAGGGAGAGGGTCACTGTGTAACTGTAGAGTCACTATTTATTCAGGGTGAGGGTCACTCTCAGTGTATCTGTACTGTGTCACTGTTTACTCAGGGTTAAGCTCACTCACTGTGTAACTGTACAGAGTCACTGATTATCAGGGTGAACTCACTGTGTAACTGTACAGAGTCACTGATTATTGAGGGTGAGGGTCACTCACTGTGTAACTGTAGAGAGTCACAGTTTAATCAGGGTGAGGGTCACTCACTATAACTGTACAGCGTCACTGTTTATTCAGGGTGAGGGTCTCTCACAGTGTAACTGTACTGTGTCACTGTTTATTCAGGGTGAGGGTCAGTGTGTAACTGTACAGAGTCACTGTTTATTCAGGGTGAGGGTCACTCACTGTGTAACTGTACTGTGTCACTGTTTATTCAGGGTGAGGGTCAGTGTGTAACAGTACAGAGTCACTGTTTGTTCAGGGTGAGGGTCAGTGTGTAACTGTACTGTGTCAGTGTTTATTCAGGGTGAGGGTTACTCACTGTGTAACTGTACAGAGTCATTGTTTATTCAGGGTGAGGGTTACTCACTGTGTAACTGTACTGAGTCACTGTGTATTCAGGGAGAGGGTCACTGTGTAACTGTAGAGTCACTGTTTATTCAGGGTGAGGGTCAGTGTGTAACTGTACTGTGACACTGTTTATTCAAACTGAGGGTCAGTGTGTAACTGTACAGAGTCACTGTTTATTCAGGGTGAGGGTTACTCACTGTGTAACGGTACAGAGTCACTGTTTATTCAGGTAGAAGGTCACTCACTGTATAACTGTACAGAGTCACTGTTTATTCAGGGTCAGGGTTACTCACTGTGTAACTGTACAGAGTCACTGTTTATTCTGGTAGAAAGTCACTCACTGTATAACTGTACAGAGTCACTGTTTATTCAGGGTGAGGGTTACTCACTGTGTAAGTGTAGATAGTCAGTGTTTATTCAGCGTGAACTCACTGTGTAACTGTACAGAGTCATTGTTTATTCAGGGTGAGGGTTACTCACTGTGTAACTGTACAGAGCCATTGTTTATTCAGGGTGAGGGTTACTCACTGTGTAACTGTACAGAGTCACTGTTTATTCAGGGTGAGGGTCACTGTCTAACTACAGAGTAACTGTTTATTCAGAATGAAGGTCACTGTATAACTGTACAGAGTCACTGGTTATTCAGGGTTAAGGTCACTCACTGTGTAACTGGACAGAGTCTGTTTATTCAGGGTCAGGGTCACTGTCTAACTACAGAGTCCATGTTTATTCAGGGTGAAGGTCACCGTCTAACTGTACAGAGTCACTGTTTATTCAGGGTGAGAGACAGTGTGTAACTGTACAGAGTCACTGTTTATTCAGGGTGAGGGTCACTCACTGTAACTGTACAGAGTCACTGTTTATTCAGGGTGAGTGTCGCTGTGTAACTGTACAGAGTCACTTTTATTCAGGTTGAGGGTCAGTGTGTAACTGTACAGAGTTGCTGTTTATTCAGGGTGAGAGTCTCATTGTAACTGTACAGAGTCACTGTTTATTCAGGGTGAGGGTCAGTGTGTAACTGTACTGTGTCACTGTTTATTCAGGGTGAGGGTTACTCACTGTGTAAATGTACAGAGTCACTGTTTATTCAGGGTGACGGTCAGTGTGTAACTGTACAGAGTCACTATTTATGCAGGGTGAAGGTCACTCACTGTGCTACTGTACAGAGTAATTGTTTATTCAGGGTGAGTGTCAGTGTGTAACTGTACAGAGTCACTGTTCATTCAGGGTGAGGATTACAGTTTAACTGTACAGAGTCACTTTTATTCAGGGTGAGGGTCAGTGTGTAACTGTGCAGAGTCACTGTTTATTCAGGGTGAGGGTTACAGTTTAACTGCACAGAGTCACTGTTTATTCAGGGTGAGAGTCAGTGTGTAACTGTACCGTGTCATTGTTTATTCAGGGTGAGGGTTACTTGCAGTGTATCTGTACAGTGTCACTCTTTATTCAGGGTTAAGATCACTCACTGTGTAACTGTACAGAGTCACTGTTTATTCAGGGTGAGGGTCACTGTCTAACTACAGAGTTACTGTTTATTCAGAATGAAGGTCACTGTGTAACTGTACAGAGTCACTGGTTATTCAGGGTTAAGGTCACTCACTGTGTATCTGGACAGAGTTTGTTTATTCAGGGTGAGGGTCACTGTCTAACTACAGAGTCAATGTTTATTCAGGGTTAAGGTCGCTGTCTAACTGTACAGAGTCACTGTTTATTCAGGGTGAGTGTCGCTGTGTAACTGTACAGAGTCACTTTTATTCAGGTTGATGGTCAGTGTGTAACTGTACAGAGTCACTGTTTATTCAGGGTGAGGGTCACTATGTGTGCAACTGTACAGAGTCACTGTTTATTCAGGGTGAGAGTCTCATTGTGACTGTACAGAGTCACTGTTTATTCAGGGTGAAGGTCACTCACTGTAACTGTACAGAGTCACTGTTTATTCAGGGTGAGGGTCAGTGTGTAACTGTACAGAGTCACTATTTATGCAGGGTGAAGGTCACTCACTGTGCAACTGTACAGAGTAATTGTTTATTCAGGGTTATGTTCAGTGTGTAAATGTACAGAGTCACTGTTTATTCAGGGTGAGGGTCAGTGTGTAACTGTACAGAGTTACTGTTCATTCAGGGTGAGGGTTATAGTTTAACTGTACAGAGTCACTTTTATTCAGGGTGCTGGTCAGTGTGTAACTGTACAGAGTCACTGTTTATTCAGGGTGAGGGTTACAGTTTAACTGCACAGAGTCACTGTTTGTTCAGGGTGAGGGTCAGTGTGTAACTGTACAGAGTCACAGTTTATTCAGGGTGAGGGTCACTGTGTAACTGTACAGAGTCACTGTTTATTCAGTTTGAGGATCAGTGTGTAACTGTACTGTGTCACTGTTTATTCAGGGTGAGAGTCAGTGTGTTACTGTACAGAGTCATTGTTTATTCAGGGTGAGTGTCAGTGTGTAACTGTACTGTGTCACTGTTTATTCAGGGTGAGGGTTACTCACTGTGTAAATGTACAGAGTCACAATTTATGCAGGGTGAAGGTCACTCACTGTGCAACTGTACAGAGTAATTGTTTATTCAGGGTTAGGATCAGTGTGTAACTGTACAGAGTCACTGTTTATTCATGGTGAGGGTCAGTGTGTAACTGTACAGAGTCACTGTTCATTCAGGGTGAGGGTTACAGTTTAACTGTACAGAGTCACTTTTGTTCAGGGTGAGGGTCATTGTGTAACTGTGCAGAGTCACTGTTTATTCAGGGTGAGGGTTACAGTTTAACTGCACAGAGTCACTGTTTATTCAGGGTGAGAGTCAGTGTGTAACTGTACAGAGTCACAGTTTATTCAGGGTGAAGGTCACTGTGTAACGGTACAGATTCACTGTTTATTCAGGGTGAGGGTCAGTGTGTAACTGTACAGAGTCACTGTATATTCAGGGTGAGTGTCAGTGTGTAACTGTACTGTGTCACAGTCTATTCAGGGTGAGGGTTACTCACTGTGTAACTGTACAGAGCCATTGTTTATTCAGGGTGAGGGTGACTCACTGTGTAACTGTACAGAGTCACTGTTTATTCAGGGTGAGGGTCACTGTCTAACTACAGAGTCACTGTTTATTCAGAATGAAGGTCACTGTGTAACTGTACAGAGTCACTGGTTATTCAGGGTTAAGGTCACTCACTGTGTATCTGGACAGAGTCAGTTTATTCAGGGTGAGGGTCACTGTCTAACTACAGAGTCAATATTTAGTCAGGGTGAAGGTCGCTGTCTAACTGTACAGAGTCACTGTTTATTCAGGCTGAGGGTTACTGTGTAAATGTACAGAGTCACTGTTTATTCAGGGTGAGGGTCACTATGCGTGCAACTGTACAGAGTTACTGTTTATTCAGGGTGAGAGTCTCATTGTAACTGTACAGAGTCACTGTTTATTCAGGGTGAAGGTCACTCACTGTAACTGTACAGAGTCACTGTTTATTCAGGGTGAGGGTCAGTGTGTAACTGTACAGAGTCACTATTTATGCAGGGTGAAGGTCACTCACTGTGCAACTGTACAGAGTAATTGTTTATTCAGGGTTAGGGCCAGTGTGTAACTGTACAGAGTAACTGTTTATTCAGACTGACTGTCACTCATTTTCTAACTGTACAGATTTACTGTTTTTTCAGGGTGAGGGTCACTCACTGTGTAATGACAGAGTCACTGTTTATTCAGGGTGTGTTTCACTGTGTAACTGTACAGAGTCACTGTTTATTCAGGCTGAGGGTCACTGTGTAACTGGTCTGAGACAATGTTTATTCAGGATAATGGTTAATTATTGTGTAAATGTATTGTGTGAGTGTTTACTCTCGGTGAGTGTCACTGAATAACTATGTAGAGTCACTCTTTAGTCCGGATGAGGGAGACTGTATAACTGTACAGAGACAGAACGAAGGTCTCTGTGTAACTGTAGAGTCACTGTTTATTCAGGATATGGTCTTTGTATAACTGTATATAGTCACTGTCTATTAAGTTTGTGAATTTCTGTGAAACTCTAGAGAGTCTCTGTTAATTGACTGTGAGCGTCACTCTTTTTGTAACTGTGGACTCACTGTTTTTTTTGTAATGAGGATCACAGTGTAAGTATAGAGTGTCACTGTTTATTCAGGGTGTGGGTCACTCACTGTGTAACTGTACAGAGTCACTGTTTATTCAGGGTGAGGGTCAGTGTGTAACTGTACAGAGTCACTGTTTATTCAGGGTGAGGGTCACTCACTGTGTAACTGTACAGAGTCACTATTTATTCAGGGTGAGGGTCAGTGTGTAACTTTAGAGTCACTGTTTATTCAGGGTGTGGGTCACTCACTGTGTAACAGTACAGAGTCACTGTTTATTCAGGGTGAGGGTCAGTGTGTAACTGTACAGAGTCACTGTTTATTCAGGGTGAGGGTCACTCACTAACTGTGCAGAGTCACTGTTTATTCAGGTTGAGGGTCACACTGTAACTGTAGAGTCACTGTTTATTCAGGGTGAGAGTCTCTGTGTAACTGTAGAGAGTGACTGTTTATTCAGGGTGAGGTTCAGTGTGTAACTGTACAGAGTCACTGGTTATTCAGGGTTAAGGTCACTCACTGTGTATCTGGACAGAGTTTGTTTATTCAGGGTGAGGGTCACTGTCTAACTACAGAGTCAATGTTTATTCAGGGTTAAGGTCGCTGTCTAACTGTACAGAGTCACTGTTTATTCAGGGTGAGTGTCGCTGTGTAACTGTACAGAGTCACTTTTATTCAGGTTGATGGTCAGTGTGTAACTGTACAGAGTCACTGTTTATTCAGGGTGAGGGTCACTATGTGTGCAACTGTACAGAGTCACTGTTTATTCAGGGTGAGAGTCTCATTGTGACTGTACAGAGTCACTGTTTATTCAGGGTGAAGGTCACTCACTGTAACTGTACAGAGTCACTGTTTATTCAGGGTGAGGGTCAGTGTGTAACTGTACAGAGTCACTATTTATGCAGGGTGAAGGTCACTCACTGTGCAACTGTACAGAGTAATTGTTTATTCAGGGTTATGTTCAGTGTGTAAATGTACAGAGTCACTGTTTATTCAGGGTGAGGGTCAGTGTGTAACTGTACAGAGTTACTGTTCATTCAGGGTGAGGGTTATAGTTTAACTGTACAGAGTCACTTTTATTCAGGGTGCTGGTCAGTGTGTAACTGTACAGAGTCACTGTTTATTCAGGGTGAGGGTTACAGTTTAACTGCACAGAGTCACTGTTTGTTCAGGGTGAGGGTCAGTGTGTAACTGTACAGAGTCACAGTTTATTCAGGGTGAGGGTCACTGTGTAACTGTACAGAGTCACTGTTTATTCAGTTTGAGGATCAGTGTGTAACTGTACTGTGTCACTGTTTATTCAGGGTGAGAGTCAGTGTGTTACTGTACAGAGTCATTGTTTATTCAGGGTGAGTGTCAGTGTGTAACTGTACTGTGTCACTGTTTATTCAGGGTGAGGGTTACTCACTGTGTAAATGTACAGAGTCACTATTTATGCAGGGTGAAGGTCACTCACTGTGCAACTGTACAGAGTAATTGTTTATTCAGGGTTAGGATCAGTGTGTAACTGTACAGAGTCACTGTTTATTCATGGTGAGGGTCAGTGTGTAACTGTACAGAGTCACTGTTCATTCAGGGTGAGGGTTACAGTTTAACTGTACAGAGTCACTTTTGTTCAGGGTGAGGGTCATTGTGTAACTGTGCAGAGTCACTGTTTATTCAGGGTGAGGGTTACAGTTTAACTGCACAGAGTCACTGTTTATTCAGGGTGAGAGTCAGTGTGTAACTGTACAGAGTCACAGTTTATTCAGGGTGAAGGTCACTGTGTAACGGTACAGATTCACTGTTTATTCAGGGTGAGGGTCAGTGTGTAACTGTACAGAGTCACTGTATATTCAGGGTGAGTGTCAGTGTGTAACTGTACTGTGTCACAGTCTATTCAGGGTGAGGGTTACTCACTGTGTAACTGTACAGAGCCATTGTTTATTCAGGGTGAGGGTGACTCACTGTGTAACTGTACAGAGTCACTGTTTATTCAGGGTGAGGGTCACTGTCTAACTACAGAGTCACTGTTTATTCAGAATGAAGGTCACTGTGTAACTGTACAGAGTCACTGGTTATTCAGGGTTAAGGTCACTCACTGTGTATCTGGACAGAGTCAGTTTATTCAGGGTGAGGGTCACTGTCTAACTACAGAGTCAATATTTAGTCAGGGTGAAGGTCGCTGTCTAACTGTACAGAGTCACTGTTTATTCAGGCTGAGGGTTACTGTGTAAATGTACAGAGTCACTGTTTATTCAGGGTGAGGGTCACTATGCGTGCAACTGTACAGAGTTACTGTTTATTCAGGGTGAGAGTCTCATTGTAACTGTACAGAGTCACTGTTTATTCAGGGTGAAGGTCACTCACTGTAACTGTACAGAGTCACTGTTTATTCAGGGTGAGGGTCAGTGTGTAACTGTACAGAGTCACTATTTATGCAGGGTGAAGGTCACTCACTGTGCAACTGTACAGAGTAATTGTTTATTCAGGGTTAGGGCCAGTGTGTAACTGTACAGAGTAACTGTTTATTCAGACTGACTGTCACTCATTTTCTAACTGTACAGATTTACTGTTTTTTCAGGGTGAGGGTCACTCACTGTGTAATGACAGAGTCACTGTTTATTCAGGGTGTGTTTCACTGTGTAACTGTACAGAGTCACTGTTTATTCAGGCTGAGGGTCACTGTGTAACTGGTCTGAGACAATGTTTATTCAGGATAATGGTTAATTATTGTGTAAATGTATTGTGTGAGTGTTTACTCTCGGTGAGTGTCACTGAATAACTATGTAGAGTCACTCTTTAGTCCGGATGAGGGAGACTGTATAACTGTACAGAGACAGAACGAAGGTCTCTGTGTAACTGTAGAGTCACTGTTTATTCAGGATATGGTCTTTGTATAACTGTATATAGTCACTGTCTATTAAGTTTGTGAATTTCTGTGAAACTCTAGAGAGTCTCTGTTAATTGACTGTGAGCGTCACTCTTTTTGTAACTGTGGACTCACTGTTTTTTTTGTAATGAGGATCACAGTGTAAGTATAGAGTGTCACTGTTTATTCAGGGTGTGGGTCACTCACTGTGTAACTGTACAGAGTCACTGTTTATTCAGGGTGAGGGTCAGTGTGTAACTGTACAGAGTCACTGTTTATTCAGGGTGAGGGTCACTCACTGTGTAACTGTACAGAGTCACTATTTATTCAGGGTGAGGGTCAGTGTGTAACTTTAGAGTCACTGTTTATTCAGGGTGTGGGTCACTCACTGTGTAACAGTACAGAGTCACTGTTTATTCAGGGTGAGGGTCAGTGTGTAACTGTACAGAGTCACTGTTTATTCAGGGTGAGGGTCACTCACTAACTGTGCAGAGTCACTGTTTATTCAGGTTGAGGGTCACACTGTAACTGTAGAGTCACTGTTTATTCAGGGTGAGAGTCTCTGTGTAACTGTAGAGAGTGACTGTTTATTCAGGGTGAGGTTCAGTGTGTAACTGTACAGAGTCACTGTTTATTCAGAGTGTGTTTCACTGTGTAACTGTACAGAGTCACTGTTAATTCAGGGTCAGGGTCACTGTGTAACTTTACAGAGTGACTGTTTATTCAGGGTGAATTTCAGTTTGTAAATGTACAGAGTCACTGTTTATTCAGGGTGATCGTCACTTTGTAAGTTTGTCAGAGATGATGTTTATGCAGGATGATGGTCAATTACTGTGTAACTGTATTGTGTGAGTGTTTACTCTGGGTGAGTGTCACTGAATAACTGTGTAGAGTCTTTCTTTATTACGGATGTGGCTCTCTATATAACTGTACAGAGAAAGGATGAAGGGCACTGTGTAACTATAGAGTCACTGTTTATTCAGGATATGGTCTTTGTATAACTGTATATAGTCACTGTCTATTAAGTTTGAGAATTTCTGTGAAACTCTAGAGAGTCGCTGTTAATTGACTGTGAGCGTCACTCTTTTTGTAACTGTAGACTCACTGTTTATACAGGGTGACGATCACTTACTGTAACGATACAGAGTCACTGTTTATTCAGGGTGAGGGTCACTCACTAACTGTGCAGAGTCACTGTTTATTCAGGGTGAGGGACAGTCAGTGTGTAACTGTACAGTGTAACTGTTTATTCAGGGTGTGGGTCACTCACTAACTGTGCAGATTCACTGTCTATTCAGGGTGAGCGTCACTCAATGTTTAACTGTACAGAGTCACTGTTTTTTCAGGGTGAGCATAATTCATAGTCTAACTGTATCGAGTCGCAGTTTTTCAGAGTGAAGGTCACTGTGTAACTGTACATAGTCACTGTTTGTTCAGGGAGAGGGTCAGTGTGTAACTGTGCAGAGTCCCTGTTTATTCTGGTTGACGGTCACTAACTGTGTAACTGTACAGAGTCACTAGTTATTCCGGGTGAGGGTCACTGTGTAACTGTACAGAGTCACTATGTATTCAGGGTGAGGGTCACTCACTGTGTAACTGTACAGAGTCACTGTTAATTCAGGGTGAGTGTCAGTGTGTAACTGTAGAGTCACTGTTTATTCAGGGAGAGGGTCAGTGTGTAACTGTAGAGTCTCTGTTTATTCAGGGTGATGGTCAGTGTGGAACAGGACAGAGTCACTGTTTATTCAGGGTGAGGGTTACTGTGTAACTGTACAGATTCACTGTTTATTCAGGGTGAGGGTTACTGTGTAACTGTACAGAGTCACTGTTTATTCAGGGTGAGCGTCACTCACTCTGTAACTGTACAGAGTCACTGTTTATTCAGGGTGAGGGTCACTCACTGTGTAACTGTACAGAGTCACTGTTTATTCATGGTGAGGGTCAGTGTGTAACTGTACAGAGTCACTGTTTATTCAGTGTGAGGGTCAGTGTGTAACAGGACAGAGTCACTGTTTATTCAGGGTGAGTGTCAGTGTGTAACTGTAGAGTCACTGTTTATTCAGGGAGAGGGTCAGTGTGTAACTGTAGAGTCTCTGTTTATTCAGGGTGATGGTCAGTGTGTAACAGGACAGAGTCACTGTTTATTCATGGTGAGGGTCAGTGTGTAACTGTACAGAGTCACTGTTTATTCATGGTGAGGGTCAGTGTGTAACAGGACAGAGTCACTGTTTATTCAGGGTGTGGGTCAGTGTATAACAGGACAGAGTCACTGTTTATTCAGGGTGAGGGTTACTGTGTAACTGTACAGATTCACTGTTTATTCAGGGTGAGGGTTACTGTGTAACTGTACAGAGTCACTGTTTATTCAGGGTGAGCGTCACTCACTCTGTAACTGTACAGAGTCACTGTTTATTCAGGGTGAGGGTCACTCACTGTGTAACTGTACAGAGTCCCTGTTTATTCAGGGTGAGGGTCAGTGTGTAACTGTACAGAGTCACTGTTTGTTCAGGGTGAGGGTCACTCACTGTGTAACTGTACAGAGTCACTGTTTATTCATGGTGAGGGTCAGTGTGTAACTGTACAGAGTCACTGTTTATTCAGTGTGAGGGTCACTCACTGTGTAACTGTACAGTGTCACTGTTTATTCAGGGTGAGGGTGACGGTGTAACTGTACAGAGTCACTGTTTATTCAGGGTGAGCGTCACTCACTGTGTAACTGTACAGAGTCACTGTTTATTCAGGGTGAGGGTCACACACTGTGTAACTGTACAGAGTCACTGTTTACTCAGGGTGAGGTTCAGTGTGTAACAGGACAGAGTCACTGTTTATTCAGGGTGAGGTTCATTGTATAACAGGACAGAGTCACTGTTTATTCAGGGTGAGGGTCTCTGTGTAACTGTAGAGTCACTGTTTATTCAGTGTCAGGGTCTCTGTGTAACTGTAGAGAGTCACTGTTTATTCAGTGTGAGGGTCAGTGTGTAACAGGACAGAGTCACTGTTTATTCAGGGTGAGGGTCTCTGTGTAACTGTAGACTCACTGTTTATTCAGGGTGAGGGTCTCTGTGTAACTGTAGACTCACTGTTTATTCAGGGTGAGGGTCTCTGTGTAACTGTAGAGTCACTGTTTATTCAGGGTGAGAGTCTGTGTAACTGTAGAGTCACTGTTTATTCATGGTGAGGGTCAGTGTGTAACTGTACAGAGTCACTGTTTATTCAGGGAGAGGGTCAGTGTGTAACTGTACAGAGTCACTGTTTATTCAAGGTCAGGGTCAGTGTGTAACTGTACAGAGTCACTATTTTTTCAGTGTGAGGGTCACTCACTGTGTAACTGTACAGAGTTACTATTTATTCCGGGTGAGGGTCACTGTGTAACTGTACAGAATCACTATTTATTCAGTGTGAGGGTCACTCACTGTGTAACTGTACATAGTCACTGTTTATTCAGGGTGAGGGTCACTCTCTGTGTAACTGTACAGAGTCACTATTTATTCAGGGTGAGGGTCACTCTCTGTGTAACTGTACGGAGTCACTATTTATTCAGGGTGAGGGTCAGTGTGTAACAGGACAGAGTCACTGCTTATTCAGGGTGAGGGTTACTCACTGTGTAACTGTAGAGTCACTGTTTATTCAGGGTGAGGGTCAGTGTGTAACTGTACAGAGTCACTGTTTATTTAGGGTGAGTGTCAGCGTGTAACTGTAGAGTCACTGTTTATTCAGGGAGAGGGTCAGTGTGTAACTGTAGAGTCACTGTTTATTCAAGGTGATGGTCAGTGTGTAACAGGACAGAGTCACTGTTTATTCATGGTGAGGGTCAGTGTGTAACAGGACAGAGTCACTGTTTATTCAGGGTGAGGGTTACTGTGTAACTGTACAGATTCACTGTTTATTCAGGGTGAGGGTTACTGTGTAACTGTACAGAGTCACTGTTTATTCAGGGTGAGCGTCACTCACTCTGTAACTGTACAGAGTCACTGTTTATTCAGGGTGAGGGTCACTCACTGTGTAACTGTACAGAGTCCCTGTTTATTCAGGGTGAGGGTCAGTGTGTAACTGTACAGAGTCACTGTTTATTCAGGGTGAGGGTTACTGTGTAACTGTACAGATTCACTGTTTATTCAGGGTGAGGGTTACTGTGTAACTGTACATTGTCACTGTTTATTCAGGGTGAGCGTCACTCACTCTGTAACTGTGCAGAGCCCCTGTTTATTCAGGGTGACGGTCACTAACTGTGTAGCTGTACAGAGTCACTATTTATTCCGGGTGAGGGTCACTGTGTAACTGTACAGAGTCACTATTTATTCAGTGTGATGGTCACTCACTGTGTAACTGTACAGAGTCACTATTTATTCCGGGTGAGGTTCACTGTGTAACTGTACAGAATCACTATTTATTCAGTGTGAGGGTCACTCACTGTGTAACTGTACATAGTCACTGTTTATTCAGGGTGAGGGTCACTCTCTGTGTAACTGTACAGAGTCACTATTTATTCAGGGTGAGGGTCACTCTCTGTGTAACTGTACGGAGTCACTATTTATTCAGGGTGAGGGTCAGTGTGTAACAGGACAGAGTCACTGCTTATTTAGGGTGAGGGTTACTCACTCTGTAACTGTACAGAGTCACTGTTTATTCAGGGTGAGGGTCAGTGTGTAACAGAACAGAGTCACTGTTTATTCAGGGTGAGCGTCACTCACTCTGTAACTGTACAGAGTCACTGTTTATTCAGGGTGAGGGTCACTGTGTTACTGTACAGAGTCACTGTTTATTCAGGGAGAGGGTCATTGTATAACAGGACAGAGTCACTGTTTATTTCGGGTGAGGGTCTCTGTGTAACCATAGACTCTGTTTATTCAGTGTTATGGTCATTGTGTAACTGTAGAGAGTCACTATTTATTCAAGTTGAAAATCACTCACTGCGTAAACTTAGAGTCCCTGTTTATTCAGGGTGAGCGTCACTCACTGTCTAACAGTACAGAATCACTGTTTTTTCAGGGTGAGCATAATTCATAGTCTAACTGTATCGAGTCGCAGTTTTTGAGAGTGAAGGTCACTGTGTAACTGTACATAGTCACTGTTTGTTCAGGGAGAGGGTCAGTGTGTAACTGTGCAGAGTCCCTGTTTATTCTGGGTGACGGTCACTAACTGTGTAACTGTACAGAGTCACTATTTATTCCGGGTGAGGGTCACTGTGTAACTGTACAGAGTCACTATGTATTCAGGGTGAGAGTCACTCACTGTGTAACTGTACATAGTCACTGTTTATTCAGGGTTTGGGTTACTCTCTGTGTAACTGTACAGAGTCACTATTTATTCAGGGTGAGGGTCACTCTCTGTGTAACTGTACAGAGTCACTATTTATTCAGGGTGAGGGTCAGTGTGTAACAGGACAGAGTCACTGTTTATTCAGGGTGATGGTCAGTGTGTAACAGGACAGAGTCACTGTTTATTCAGGGTGAGGGTTACTGTGTAACTGTACAGATTCACTGTTTATTCAGGGTGAGGGTTACTGTGTAACTGTACAGAGTCACTGTTTATTCAGGGTGAGCGTCACTCACTCTGTAACTGTGCAGAGTCACTGTTTATTCAGGGTGAGGGTCACTCACTGTGTAACTGTACAGAGTCCCTGTTTATTCAGGGTGAGGGTCAGTGTGTAACTGTACAGAGTCACTGTTTATTCAGGGTGAGGGTCACTCACTGTGTAACTGTACAGAGTCACTGTTTATTCATGGTGAGGGTCAGTGTGTAACTGTACAGAGTCACTGTTTATTCAGTGTGAGGGTCAGTGTGTAACAGGACAGAGTCACTGTTTATTCAGGGTGAGGTTCAGTGTATAACAGGACAGAGTCACTGTTTATTCATGGTGAGGGTCAGTGTGTAACTGTACAGAGTCACTGTTTCTTCAGGGAGAGGGTCAGTGTGTAACTGTACAGAGTCACTGTTTATTCAAGGTCAGGGTCAGTGTGTAAGTGTACAGAGTCACTGTTTATTCATGGTGAGGGTCATTGTGTAATAATAGACTCTGTTTATTCAGTGTTACGGTCAATGTGTAACTGTAGAGAGTCACTATTTATTCAAGTTGAAAATCACTCACTGCGTAAACTTAGAGTCCCTGTTTATTCAGGTTGAGCGTCACTCACTGTCTAACAGTACAGAATCACTGTTTTTTCAGGGTGAGCATCATTCATAGTCTAACTGTATCGAGTCGCAGTTTTTGAGAGTGAAGGTCACTGTATAACTGTACATAGTCACTGTTTGTTCAGGGATAGGGTCAGTGTGTAACTGTGCAGAGCCCCTGTTTATTCAGGGTGACGGTCACTAACTGTGTAGCTGTACAGAGTCACTATTTATTCCGGGTGAGGGTCACTGTGTAACTGTACAGAGTCACTATTTATTCAGTGTGAGGGTCACTCACTGTGTAACTGTACAGAGTCACTATTTATTCCGGGTGAGGGTCACTGTGTAACTGTACAGAATCACTATTTATTCAGTGTGAGGGTCACTCACTGTGTAACTGTACATAGTCACTGTTTATTCAGGGTGAGGGTCACTCTCTGTGTAACTGTACAGAGTCACTATTTATTCAGGGTGAGGGTCAGTGTGTAACAGGACAGAGTCACTGCTTATTCAGGGTGAGGGTTACTCACTGTGTAACTGTACAGAGTCACTATTTATTCCTGGTGAGGGTCACTGTGTAACTGTACAGAGTCACTATTTATTCAGTGTGAGGGTCACTCACTGTGTAACTGTACAGAGTCACTATTTATTCCGGGTGAGGGTCACTGTGTAACTGTACAGAATCACTATTTATTCAGTGTGAGGGTCACTCACTGTGTAACTGTACATAGTCACTGTTTATTCAGGGTGAGGGTCACTCTCTGTGTAACTGTACAGAGTCACTATTTATTCAGGGTGAGGGTCACTCTCTGTGTAACTGTACAGAGTCACTATTTATTCAGGGTGAGGGTCAGTGTGTAACAGGACAGAGTCACTGCTTATTCAGGGTGAGGGTTACTCACTGTGTAACTGTAGAGTCACTGTTTATTCAGGGTGAGGGTCAGTGTGTAACTGTACAGAGTCACAGTTTATTCAGGGTGAGTGTCAGTGTGTAACTGTAGAGTCACTGTTTATTCATGGTGAGGGTTACTGTGTAACTGTACAGAGTCACTGTTTATTCAGGGAGAGGGTCAGTGTGTAACTGTAGAGTCTCTGTTTATTCAGGGTGATGGTCAGTGTGTAACAGGACAGAGTCACTGTTTATTCATGGTGAGGGTCAGTGTGTAACAGGACAGAGTCACTGTTTATTCAGGGTGAGGGTTACTGTCTAACTGTACAGATTCACTGTTTATTCAGGGTGAGTGTCTCTGTGTAACTGTAGAGTCACTGTTTATTCATGGTGAAGGTTACTGTGTAACTGTACAGAGTCACTGTTTATTCAGGGAGAGGGTCAGTGTGTAACTGTAGAGTCTCTGTTTATTCAGGGTGATGGTCAGTGTGTAACTGTACAGAGTCACTGTTTATTCAGTGTGAGGGTCAGTGTGTAACAGGACAGAGTCACTGTTTATTCAGGGTGAGGGTTACTGTGTAACAGTACAGATTCACTGTTTATTCAGGGTGAGGGTTACTGTGTAACTGTACAGAGTCACTGTTTATTCAGGGTGAGGGTCACTCACTCTGTAACTGTACAGAGTCATTGTTTATTCAGGGTGAGGGTCACTCACTGTGTAACTGTACGCAGTCCCTGTTTATTCAGGGTGAGGGTCAGTGTGTAACTGTACAGAGTCACTGTTTATTCAGGGTGAGGGTCACTCACTGTGTAACTGTACAGAGTTACTGTTTATTCATGGTGAGGGTCAGTGTGTAACTGTACAGAGTCATTGTTTATTCATGGTGAGGGTCAGTGTGTAACTGTACAGAGTCACTGTTTATTCAGGGTGATGGTCAGTGTGTAACAGGACAGAGTCACTGTTTATTCATGGTGAGGGTCAGTGTGTAACAAGACAGAGTCACTGTTTATTCAGGGTGAGGGTTACAGTGTAACTGTAGAGAGTCACTGTTTATTCAGTGTGAGGGTCAGTGTGTAACAGGACAGAGTCACTGTTTATTCATGGTGAGGGTCAGTGCGTAACAGGACAGAGTCACTGTTTATTCAGGGTGAGGGTTACTGTGTAACTGTACAGATTCACTGTTTATTCAGGGTGAGGGTCTCTGTGTAACTGTAGAGTCACTGTTTATTAATGGTGAGGGTCATTGTGTAACCATAGACTCTGTTTATTCAGTGTTACGGTCACTGTGTAACTGCAGTGAGTCACTATTTATTCAAGTTGAAAATCACTCACTGGGTAAACTTAGAGTCCCTGTTTATTCAGGGTGAGCATTATTCATAGTCTTTACAGAGTCACTGTACATTCAAGGTGAGAGTCTCTGTTTATTCAGGGTGAGGGTCAGTGTGTAACTTTACAGAGTCACTGTTTATTTAGGGTGGGGGTCACTCACTGTGTAACTTTACAGAGTCACTGTTTATTCAGGGTGAGGGTCACTGTGTAACTGTACAGAGTCACTATTTATTCCGGGTGAGGGTCACTGTGTAACTGTACAGAGTCACTATTTATTCAGTGTGAGGGTCACTCACTGTGTAATTGTACAGAGTCACTATTTATTCCGGGTGAGGGTCACTGTGTAACTGCACAGAATCACTATTTATTCAGTGTGAGGGTCACTCACTGTGTAACTGTACATAGTCACTGTTTATTCAGGGTGAGGGTCACTCTCTGTGTAACTGTACAGAGTCACTATTTATTCAGGGTGAGGGTCACTCTCTGTGTAACTGTACGGAGTCACTATTTATTCATGGTGAGGGTCAGTGTGTAACAGGACAGAGTCACTGTTTATTCAGGGTGAGGGTCATTGTATAACAGGACAGAGTCACTGTTTATTCAGGGTGAGGGTCAGTGTGTAACTGTACAGAGTCACAGTTTATTCAGGGTGAGTGTCAGTGTGTAACTGTAGAGTCAATGTTTATTCAGGGAGAGGGTCAGTGTGTAACTGTAGAGTCACTGTTTATTCAGGGTGATGGTCAGTGTGTAACAGGACAGAGTCACTGTTTATTCATGGTGAGGGTCAGTGTGTAACAGGACAGAGTCACTGTTTATTCAGGGTGAGGGTTACAGTGTAACTGTACAGATTCACTGTTTATTCAGGGTGAGAGTTACTGTGTAACTGTACAGAGTCACTGTTTATTCAGGGTGAGCGTCACTCACTCTGTAACTGTACAGAGTCACTGTTTATTCAGGGTGAGGGTCACTCACTGTGTAACTGTACCGAGTCCCTGTTTATTCAGGGTGAGGGTCAGTGTGTAACTGTACAGAGTCACTGTTTATTCAGGGTGAGGGTTACTGTGTAACTGTACAGATTCACTGTTTATTCAGGGTGAGGGTTACTGTGTAACTGTACAGAGTCACTGTTTATTCAGGGTGAGCGTCACTCACTCTGTAACTGTGCAGAGCCCCTGTTTATTCAGGGTGACGGTCACTAACTGTGTAGCTGTACAGAGTCACTATTTATTCCGGGTGAGGGTCACTGTGTAACTGTACAGAGTCACTATTTATTCAGTGTGATGGTCACTCACTGTGTAACTGTACAGAGTCACTATTTATTCCGGGTGAGGTTCACTGTGTAACTGTACAGAATCACTATTTATTCAGTGTGAGGGTCACTCACTGTGTAACTGTACATAGTCACTGTTTATTCAGGGTGAGGGTCACTCTCTGTGTAACTGTACAGAGTCACTATTTATTCAGGGTGAGGGTCACTCTCTGTGTAACTGTACGGAGTCACTATTTATTCAGGGTGAGGGTCAGTGTGTAACAGGACAGAGTCACTGTTTATTCAGTGTGAGGGTTACTCACTCTGTAACTCTACAGAGTCACTGTTTTTTCAGGGTGAGCATTATTCATAGTCTTTACAGAGTCACTGTACATTCAAGGTGAGAGTCTCTGTTTATTCAGGGTGAGGGTCAGTGTGTAACTTTACAGAGTCACTGTTTATTTAGGGTGGGGGTCACTCACTGTGTAACTGTACAGAGGCACTGTTTATTCAGGGTGAGGGTCACTGTGTAACTGTACAGAGTCACTATTTATTCCGGGTGAGGGTCACTGTGTAACTGTACAGAGTCACTATTTATTCAGTGTGAGGGTCACTCACTGTGTAATTGTACAGAGTCACTATTTATTCCGGGTGAGGGTCACTGTGTAACTGTACAGAATCACTATTTATTCAGTGTGAGGGTCACTCACTGTGTAACTGTACATAGTCACTGTTTATTCAGGGTGAGGGTCACTCTCTGTGTAACTGTACAGAGTCACTATTTATTCAGGGTGAGGGTCACTCTCTGTGTAACTGTACGGAGTCACTATTTATTCATGGTGAGGGTCAGTGTGTAACAGGACAGAGTCACTGTTTATTCAGGGTGAGGGTCATTGTATAACAGGACAGAGTCACTGTTTATTCAGGGTGAGGGTCAGTGTGTAACTGTACAGAGTCACAGTTTATTCAGGGTGAGTGTCAGTGTGTAACTGTAGAGTCACTGTTTATTCAGGGAGAGGGTCAGTGTGTAACTGTAGAGTCACTGTTTATTCAGGGTGATGGTCAGTGTGTAACAGGACAGAGTCACTGTTTATTCATGGTGAGGGTTACTGTGTAACTGTACAGAGTCACTGTTTATTCAGGGAGAGGGTCAGTGTGTAACTGTAGAGTCTCTGTTTATTCAGGGTGATGGTCAGTGTGTAACAGGACAGAGTCACTGTTTATTCATGGTGAGGGTCAGTGTGTAACAGGACAGAGTCACTGTTTATTCAGGGTGAGGGTTACTGTCTAACTGTACAGATTCACTGTTTATTCAGGGTGAGTGTCTCTGTGTAACTGTAGAGTCACTGTTTATTCATGGTGAAGGTTACTGTGTAACTGTACAGAGTCACTGTTTATTCAGGGAGAGGGTCAGTGTGTAACTGTAGAGTCTCTGTTTATTCAGGGTGATGGTCAGTGTGTAACTGTACAGAGTCACTGTTTATTCAGTGTGAGGGTCAGTGTGTAACAGGACAGAGTCACTGTTTATTCAGGGTGAGGGTTACTGTGTAACAGTACAGATTCACTGTTTATTCAGGGTGAGGGTTACTGTGTAACTGTACAGAGTCACTGTTTATTCAGGGTGAGGGTCACTCACTCTGTAACTGTACAGAGTCATTGTTTATTCAGGGTGAGGGTCACTCACTGTGTAACTGTACGCAGTCCCTGTTTATTCAGGGTGAGGGTCAGTGTGTAACTGTACAGAGTCACTGTTTATTCAGGGTGAGGGTCACTCACTGTGTAACTGTACAGAGTTACTGTTTATTCATGGTGAGGGTCAGTGTGTAACTGTACAGAGTCATTGTTTATTCATGGTGAGGGTCAGTGTGTAACAGGACAGAGTCACTGTTTATTCAGGGTGAGGGTTACTGTGTAACTGTACAGATTCACTGTTTATTCAGGGTGAGGGTCATTGTGTAACCATAGACTCTGTTTATTCAGTGTTACGGTCACTGTGTAACTGCAGTGAGTCACTATTTATTCAAGTTGAAAATCACTCACTGGGTAAACTTAGAGTCCCTGTTTATTCATGGTGAGCATTATTCATAGTCTTTACAGAGTCACTGTACATTCAAGGTGAGAGTCTCTGTTTATTCAGGGTGATGGTCAGTGTGTAACTTTACAGAGTCACTGTTTATTTAGGGTGGGGGTCACTCACTGTGTAACTTTACAGAGTCACTGTTTATTCAGGGTGAGGGTCACTGTGTAACTGTACAGAGTCACTATTTATTCCGGGTGAGGGTCACTGTGTAACTGTACAGAGTCACTATTTATTCAGTGTGAGGGTCACTCACTGTGTAATTGTACAGAGTCACTATTTATTCCGGGTGAGGGTCACTGTGTAACTGTACAGAATCACTATTTATTCAGTGTGAGGGTCACTCACTGTGTAACTGTACATAGTCACTGTTTATTCAGGGTGAGGGTCACTCTCTGTGTAACTGTACAGAGTCACTATTTATTCAGGGTGAGGGTCACTCTCTGTGTAACTGTACAGAGTCACTATTTATTCATGGTGAGGGTCAGTGTGTAACAGGACAGAGTCACTGTTTATTCAGGGTGAGGGTCATTGTATAACAGGACAGAGTCACTGTTTATTCAGGGTGAGGGTCAGTGTGTAACTGTACAGAGTCACAGTTTATTCAGGGTGAGTGTCAGTGTGTAACTAGAGTCAATGTTTATTCAGGGAGAGGGTCAGTGTGTAACTGTAGAGTCACTGTTTATTCAGGGTGATGGTCAGTGTGTAACAGGACAGAGTCACTGTTTATTCATGGTGAGGGTCAGTGTGTAACAGGACAGAGTCACTGTTTATTCAGGGTGAGGGTTACAGTGTAACTGTACAGATTCACTGTTTATTCAGGGTGAGGGTTACTGTGTAACTGTACAGAGTCACTGTTTATTCAGGGTGAGCGTCACTCACTCTGTAACTGTACAGAGTCACTGTTTATTCAGGGTGAGGGTCACTCACTGTGTAACTGTACAGAGTCCCTGTTTATTCAGGGTGAGGGTCAGTGTGTAACTGTACAGAGTCACTGTTTATTCAGGGTGAGGGTTACTGTGTAACTGTACAGATTCACTGTTTATTCAGGGTGAGGGTTACTGTGTAACTGTACAGAGTCACTGTTTCTTCAGGGTGAGCGTCACTCACTCTGTAACTGTGCAGAGCCCCTGTTTATTCAGTGTGAGGGTCACTCACTGTGTAACTGTACATATTCACTGTTTATTCAGGGTGAGGGTCACTCTCTGTGTAACTGTACAGAGTCACTATTTATTCAGGGTGAGGGTCACTCTCTGTGTAACTGTACGGAGTCACTATTTATTCAGGGTGAGGGTCAGTGTGTAACAGGACAGAGTCACTGCTTATTTAGGGTGAGGGTTACTCACTCTGTAACTCTACAGAGTCACTGTTTTTTCAGGGTGAGCATTATTCATAGTCTTTACAGAGTCACTGTACATTCAAGGTGAGAGTCTCTGTTTATTCAGGGTGAGGGTCAGTGTGTAACTTTACAGAGTCACTGTTTATTTAGGGTGGGGGTCACTCACTGTGTAACTGTACAGAGGCACTGTTTATTCAGGGTGAGGGTCACTGTGTAACTGTACAGAGTCACTATTTATTCCGGGTGAGGGTCACTGTGTAACTGTACAGAGTCACTATTTATTCAGTGTGAGGGTCACTCACTGTAATTGTACAGAGTCACTATTTATTCCGGGTGAGGGTCACTGTGTAACTGTACAGAATCACTATTTATTCAGTGTGAGGGTCACTCACTGTGTAACTGTACATAGTCACTGTTTATTCAGGGTGAGGGTCACTCTCTGTGTAACTGTACAGAGTCACTATTTATTCAGGGTGAGGGTCACTCTCTGTGTAACTGTACGGAGTCACTATTTATTCATGGTGAGGGTCAGTGTGTAACAGGACAGAGTCACTGTTTATTCAGGGTGAGGGTCATTGTATAACAGGACAGAGTCACTGTTTATTCAGGGTGAGGGTCAGTGTGTAACTGTACAGAGTCACAGTTTATTCAGGGTGAGTGTCAGTGTGTAACTGTAGAGTCACTGTTTATTCAGGGAGAGGGTCAGTGTGTAACTGTAGAGTCACTGTTTATTCAGGGTGATGGTCAGTGTGTAACAGGACAGAGTCACTGTTTATTCATGGTGAGGGTCAGTGTGTAACAGGACAGAGTCACTGTTTATTCAGGGTGAGGGTTACAGTGTAACTGTACAGATTCACTGTTTATTCAGGGTGAGGGTTACTGTGTAACTGTACAGAGTCACTGTTTATTCAGGGTGAGCGTCACTCACTCTGTAACTGTACAGAGTCACTGTTTATTCAGGGTGAGGGTCACTCACTGTGTAACTGTACAGAGTCCCTGTTTATTCAGGGTGAGGGTCAGTGTGTAACTGTACAGAGTCACTGTTTATTCAGGGTGAGGGTTACTGTGTAACTGTACAGATTCACTGTTTATTCAGGGTGAGGGTTACTGTGTAACTGTACAGAGTCACTGTTTATTCAGGGTGAGGGTCACTCTCTGTGTAACTGTACGGAGTCACTATTTATTCAGGGTGAGGGTCAGTGTGTAACAGGACAGAGTCACTGCTTATTTAGGGTGAGGGTTACTCACTCTGTAACTGTACAGAGTCACTGTTTATTCAGGGTGAGGGTCACTCTCTGTGTAACTGTACAGAGTCACTATTTATTCAGGGTGAGGGTCACTCTCTGTGTAACTGTACGGAGTCACTATTTATTCAGGGTGAGGGTCAGTGTGTAACAGGACAGAGTCACTGCTTATTTAGGGTGAGGGTTACTCACTCTGTAACTGTACAGAGTCACTGTTTATTCAGGGTGAGGGTCAGTGTGTAACAGAACAGAGTCACTGTTTATTCAGGGTGAGCATCACTCACTCTGTAACTGTACAGAGTCACTGTTTATTCAGGGTGAGGGTCACTGTGTTACTGTACAGAGTCACTGTTTATTCAGGGAGAGGGTCATTGTATAACAGGACAGAGTCACTGTTTATTTCGGGTGAGGGTCTCTGTGTAACCATAGACTCTGTTTATTCAGTGTTATGGTCATTGTGTAACTGTAGAGAGTCACTATTTATTCAAGTTGAAAATCACTCACTGCGTAAACTTAGAGTCCCTGTTTATTCAGGGTGAGCGTCACTCACTGTCTAACAGTACAGAATCACTGTTTTTTCAGGGTGAGCATAATTCATAGTCTAACTGTATCGAGTCGCAGTTTTTGAGAGTGAAGGTCACTGTGTAACTGTACATAGTCACTGTTTGTTCAGGGAGAGGGTCAGTGTGTAACTGTACAGAGTCACTATTTATTCCGGGTGAGGGACACTGTGTAACTGTACAGAGTCACTATTTATTCAGTGTGAGGGTCACTCACTGTGTAATTGTACAGAGTCACTATTTATTCCGGGTGAGGGTCACTGTGTAACTGTACAGAATCACTATTTATTCAGTGTGAGGGTCACTCACTGTGTAACTGTACATAGTCACTGTTTATTCAGGGTGAGGGTCACTCTCTGTGTAACTGTACAGAGTCACTATTTATTCAGGGTGAGGGTCACTCACTGTGTAATTGTACAGAGTCACTATTTATTCCGGGTGAGGGTCACTGTGTAACTGTACAGAATCACTATTTATTCAGTGTGAGGGTCACTCACTGTGTAACTGTACATAGTCACTGTTTATTCAGGGTGAGGGTCACTCTCTGTGTAACTGTACAGAGTCACTATTTATTCAGGGTGAGGGTCACTCTCTGTGTAACTGTACGGAGTCACTATTTATTCATGGTGAGGGTCAGTGTGTAACAGGACAGAGTCACTGTTTATTCAGGGTGAGGGTCATTGTATAACAGGACAGAGTCACTGTTTATTCAGGGTGAGGGTCAGTGTGTAACTGTACAGAGTCACAGTTTATTCAGGGTGAGTGTCAGTGTGTAACTGTAGAGTCACTGTTTATTCAGGGAGAGGGTCAGTGTGTAACTGTAGAGTCACTGTTTATTCAGGGTGATGGTCAGTGTGTAACAGGACAGAGTCACTGTTTATTCATGGTGAGGGTCAGTGTGTAACAGGACAGAGTCACTGTTTATTCAGGGTGAGGGTTACAGTGTAACTGTACAGATTCACTGTTTATTCAGGGTGAGGGTTACTGTGTAACTGTACAGAGTCACTGTTTATTCAGGGTGAGCGTCACTCACTCTGTAACTGTACAGAGTCACTGTTTATTCAGGGTGAGGGTCACTCACTGTGTAACTGTACAGAGTCCCTGTTTATTCAGGGTGAGGGTCAGTGTGTAACTGTACAGAGTCACTGTTTATTCAGGGTGAGGGTTACTGTGTAACTGTACAGATTCACTGTTTATTCAGGGTGAGGGTTACTGTGTAACTGTACAGAGTCACTGTTTATTCAGGGTGAGCGTCACTCACTCTGTAACTGTGCAGAGCCCCTGTTTATTCAGGGTGACGGTCACTAACTGTGTAGCTGTACAGAGTCACTATTTATTCCGGGTGAGGGTCACTGTGTAACTGTACAGAGTCACTATTTATTCAGTGTGATGGTCACTCACTGTGTAACTGTACAGAGTCACTATTTATTCCGGGTGAGGTTCACTGTGTAACTGTACAGAATCACTATTTATTCAGTGTGAGGGTCACTCACTGTGTAACTGTACATAGTCACTGTTTATTCAGGGTGAGGGTCACTCTCTGTGTAACTGTACAGAGTCACTATTTATTCAGGGTGAGGGTCACTCTCTGTGTAACTGTACGGAGTCACTATTTATTCAGGGTGAGGGTCAGTGTGTAACAGGACAGAGTCATTGCTTATTTAGGGTGAGGGTTACTCACTCTGTAACTGTACAGAGTCACTGTTTATTCAGGGTGAGGGTCAGTGTGTAACAGAACAGAGTCACTGTTTATTCAGGGTGAGCGTCACTCACTCTGTAACTGTACAGAGTCACTGTTTATTCAGTGTGAGGGTCACTGTGTTACTGTACAGAGTCACTGTTTATTCAGGGAGAGGGTCATTGTATAACAGGACAGAGTCACTGTTTATTTCGGGTGAGGGTCTCTGTGTAACCATAGACTCTGTTTATTCAGTGTTATGGTCATTGTGTAACTGTAGAGAGTCACTATTTATTCAAGTTGAAAATCACTCACTGCGTAAACTTAGAGTCCCTGTTTATTCAGGGTGAGCGTCACTCACTGTCTAACAGTACAGAATCACTGTTTTTTCAGGGTGAGCATAATTCATAGTCTAACTGTATCGAGTCGCAGTTTTTGAGAGTGAAGGTCACTGTGTAACTGTACATAGTCACTGTTTGTTCAGGGAGAGGGTCAGTGTGTAACTGTGCAGAGTCCCTGTTTATTCTGGGTGACGGTCACTAACTGTGTAACTGTACAGAGTCACTATTTATTCCGGGTGAGGGTCACTGTGTAACTGTACAGAGTCACTATGTATTCAGGGTGAGAGTCACTCACTGTGTAACTGTACATAGTCACTGTTTATTCAGGGTTTGGGTTACTCTCTGTGTAACTGTACAGAGTCACTGTTTATTCAGGGTGAGGGTCAGTGTGTAACAGGACAGAGTCACTATTTATTCATGGTGAGGGTCAGTGTGTAACAGGACAGAGTCACTGTTTATTCAGGGTGAGGGTTACTGTGTAACTGTACAGATTCACTGTTTATTCAGGGTGAGGGTTACTGTGTAACTGTACAGAGTCACTGTTTATTCAGGGTGAGTGTCAGTGTGTAACTGTAGAGTCACTGTTTATTCAGGGAGAGGGTCAGTGTGTAACTGTAGAGTCTCTGTTTATTCAGGGTGATGGTCAGTGTGTAACAGGATAGAGTCACTGTTTATTCAGGGTGAGGGTTACTGTGTAACTGTACAGATTCACTGTTTATTCAGGGTGAGGGTTACTGTGTAACTGTACAGAGTCACTGTTTATTCAGGGTGAGCGTCACTCACTCTGTAACTGTGCAGAGTCACTGTTTATTCAGGGTGAGGGTCACTCACTGTGTAACTGTACAGAGTCCCTGTTTATTCAGGGTGAGGGTCAGTGTGTAACTGTACAGAGTCACTGTTTATTCAGGGTGAGGGTCACTCACTGTGTAACTGTACAGAGTCACTGTTTATTCATGGTGAGGGTCAGTGTGTAACTGTACAGAGTCACTGTTTATTCAGTGTGAGGGTCAGTGTGTAACAGGACAGAGTCACTGTTTATTCAGGGTGAGGTTCAGTGTATAACAGGACAGAGTCACTGTTTATTCATGGTGAGGGTCAGTGTGTAACTGTACAGAGTCACTGTTTCTTCAGGGAGAGGGTCAGTGTGTAACTGTACAGAGTCACTGTTTATTCAAGGTCAGGGTCAGTGTGTAAGTGTACAGAGTCACTGTTTATTCATGGTGAGGGTCATTGTGTAATAATAGACTCTGTTTATTCAGTGTTACGGTCAATGTGTAACTGTAGAGAGTCACTATTTATTCAAGTTGAAAATCACTCACTGCGTAAACTTAGAGTCTCTGTTTATTCAGGTTGAGCGTCACTCACTGTCTAACAGTACAGAATCACTGTTTTTTCAGGGTGAGCATCATTCATAGTCTAACTGTATCGAGTCGCAGTTTTTGAGAGTGAAGGTCACTGTGTAACTGTACATAGTCACTGTTTGTTCAGGGAGAGGGTCAGTGTGTAACTGTGCAGAGCCCCTGTTTATTCAGGGTGACGGTCACTAACTGTGTAGCTGTACAGAGTCACTATTTATTCCGGGTGAGGGTCACTGTGTAACTGTACAGAGTCACTATTTATTCAGTGTGAGGGTCACTCACTGTGTAACTGTACAGAGTCACTATTTATTCCGGGTGAGGGTCACTGTGTAACTGTACAGAATCACTATTTATTCAGTGTGAGGGTCACTCACTGTGTAACTGTACATAGTCACTGTTTATTCAGGGTGAGGGTCACTCTCTGTGTAACTGTACAGAGTCACTATTTATTCAGGGTGAGGGTCAGTGTGTAACAGGACAGAGTCACTGCTTATTCAGGGTGAGGGTTACTCACTGTGTAACTGTACAGAGTCACTATTTATTCCTGGTGAGGGTCACTGTGTAACTGTACAGAGTCACTATTTATTCAGTGTGAGGGTCACTCACTGTGTAACTGTACAGAGTCACTATTTATTCCGGGTGAGGGTCACTGTGTAACTGTACAGAATCACTATTTATTCAGTGTGAGGGTCACTCACTGTGTAACTGTACATAGTCACTGTTTATTCAGGGTGAGGGTCACTCTCTGTGTAACTGTACAGAGTCACTATTTATTCAGGGTGAGGGTCACTCTCTGTGTAACTGTACAGAGTCACTATTTATTCAGGGTGAGGGTCAGTGTGTAACAGGACAGAGTCACTGCTTATTCAGGGTGAGGGTTTCTCACTGTGTAACTGTAGAGTCACTGTTTATTCAGGGTGAGGGTCAGTGTGTAACTGTACAGAGTCACAGTTTATTCAGGGTGAGTGTCAGTGTGTAACTGTAGAGTCACTGTTTATTCATGGTGAGGGTTACTGTGTAACTGTACAGAGTCACTGTTTATTCAGGGAGAGGGTCAGTGTGTAACTGTAGAGTCTCTGTTTATTCAGGGTGATGGTCAGTGTGTAACAGGACAGAGTCACTGTTTATTCATGGTGAGGGTCAGTGTGTAACAGGACAGAGTCACTGTTTATTCAGGGTGAGGGTTACAGTGTAACTGTACAGATTCACTGTTTATTCAGGGTGAGTGTCTCTGTGTAACTGTAGAGTCACTGTTTATTCATGGTGAAGGTTACTGTGTAACTGTACAGAGTCACTGTTTATTCAGGGAGAGGGTCAGTGTGTAACTGTAGAGTCTCTGTTTATTCAGGGTGATGGTCAGTGTGTAACTGTACAGAGTCACTATTTATTCAGTGTGAGGGTCAGTGTGTAACAGGACAGAGTCACTGTTTATTCAGGGTGAGGGTTACTGTGTAACAGTACAGATTCACTGTTTATTCAGGGTGAGGGTTACTGTGTAACTGTACAGAGTCACTGTTTATTCAGGGTGAGGGTCACTCACTCTGTAACTGTACAGAGTCATTGTTTATTCAGGGTGAGGGTCACTCACTGTGTAACTGTACACAGTCCCTGTTTATTCAGGGTGAGGGTCAGTGTGTAACTGTACAGAGTCACTGTTTATTCAGGGTGAGGGTCACTCACTGTGTAACTGTACAGAGTCACTGTTTATTCATGGTGAGGGTCAGTGTGTAACTGTACAGAGTCATTGTTTATTCATGGTGAGGGTCAGTGTGTAACAGGACAGAGTCACTGTTTATTCATGGTGTGGGTCAGTGTGTAACAAGACAGAGTCACTGTTTATTCAGGGTGAGGGTTACTGTGTAACTGTACAGATTCACTGTTTATTCAGGGTGAGGGTCTCTGTGTAACTGTAGAGTCACTGTTTATTAATGGTGAGGGTCATTGTGTAACCATAGACTCTGTTTATTCAGTGTTACGGTCACTGTGTAACTGTAGTGAGTCACTATTTATTCAAGTTGAAAATCACTCACTGGGTAAACTTAGAGTCCCTGTTTATTCAGGGTCAGCCTCACTCATTATGTAACTCTACAGAGTCACTGTTTTTTCAGGGTGAGCATTATTCATAGTCTTTACAGAGTCACTGTACATTCAAGGTGAGAGTCTCTGTTTATTCAGGGTGAGGGTCAGTGTGTAACTGTACAGAGTCACTGTTTATTTAGGGTGGGGGTCACTCACTGTGTAACTGTACAGAGTCACTGTTTATTCAGGGTGAGGGTCACTGCGTAACTGTACAGAGTCACTATTTATTCCGGGTGAGGGTCACTGTGTAACTGTACAGAGTCACTATTTATTCAGTGTGAGGGTCACTCACTGTGTAATTGTACAGAGTCACTATTTATTCCGGGTGAGGGTCACTGTGTAACTGTACAGAATCACTATTTATTCAGTGTGAGGGTCACTCACTGTGTAACTGTACAGAGTCACTATTTATTCAGGGTGAGGGTCACTCTCTGTGTAACTGTACGGAGTCACTATTTATTCATGGTGAGGGTCAGTGTGTAACAGGACAGAGTCACTGTTTATTCAGGGTGAGGGTCATTGTATAACAGGACAGAGTCACTGTTTATTCAGGGTGAGGGTCAGTGTGTAACTGTACAGAGTCACAGTTTATTCAGGGTGAGTGTCAGTGTGTAACTGTAGAGTCACTGTTTATTCAGGGAGAGGGTCAGTGTGTAACTGTAGAGTCACTGTTTATTCAGGGTGATGGTCAGTGTGTAACAGGACAGAGTCACTGTTTATTCATGGTGAGGGTCAGTGTGTAACAGGACAGAGTCACTGTTTATTCAGGGTGAGGGTTACAGTGTAACTGTACAGATTCACTGTTTATTCAGGGTGAGGGTTACTGTGTAACTGTACAGAGTCACTGTTTATTCAGGGTGAGCGTCACTCACTCTGTAACTGTACAGAGTCACTGTTTATTCAGGGTGAGGGTCACTCACTGTGTAACTGTACAGAGTCCCTGTTTATTCAGGGTGAGGGTCAGTGTGTAACTGTACAGAGTCACTGTTTATTCAGGGTGAGGGTCACTCACTGTGTAACTGTACAGAGTCACTGTTTATTCATGGTGAGGGTCAGTGTGTAACTGTACAGAGTCACTGTTTATTCAGTGTGAGGGTCAGTGTGTAACAGGACAGAGTCACTGTTTATTCAGGGTGAGGGTCACTCACTGTGTAACTGTAGAGTCACTGTTTATTCAGCGTGAGGTTCAGTGTATAACAGGACAGAGTCACTGTTTATTCAGGGTGAGGGTCTCTGTGTAACTGTAGAGTCACTGTTTATTCAGGGTCAGGGTCTCTGTGTAACTGTAGAGAGTCACTGTTTATTCAGTGAGAGGGTCAGTGTGTAACAGGACAGAGTCACTGTTTATTCAGGGTGAGGGTCTCTGTGTAACTGTAGACTCACTGTTTATTCAGGGTGAGGGTCTCTGTGTAACTGTAGAGTCACTGTTTATTCATGGTGAGGGTCAGTGTGTAACTGTACAGAGTCACTGTTTCTTCAGGGAGAGGGTCAGTGTGTAACTGTACAGAGTCACTGTTTATTCAAGGTCAGGGTCAGTGTGTAACTGTACAGAGTCACTGTTTATTCATGGTGAGCGTCATTGTGTAATAATAGACTCTGTTTATTCAGTGTTACGGTCAATGTGTAACTGTAGAGAGTCACTATTTATTCAAGTTGAAAATCACTCACTGCGTAAACTTAGAGTCCCTGTTTATTCAGGGTGAGCGTCACTCACTGTCTAACAGTACAGAATCACTGTTTTTTCAGGGTGAGCATCATTCATAGTCTAACTGTATCGAGTCGCAGTTTTTGAGAGTGAAGGTCACTGTGTAACTGTACAGAGTCACTATTTATTCAGTGTGAGGGTCACTCACTGTGTTTCTGTACAGAGTCACTATTTATTCCGGGTGAGGGTCACTGTGTAACTGTACAGAATCACTATTTATTCAGTGTGAGGGTCACTCACTGTGTAACTGTACATAGTCACTGTTTATTCAGGGTGAGGGTCACTCTCTGTGTAACTGTACAGAGTCACTATTTATTCAGGGTGAGGGTCACTCTCTGTGTAACTGTACGGAGTCACTATTTATTCAGGGTGAGGGTCAGTGTGTAACAGGACAGAGTCACTGCTTATTCAGGGTGAGGGTTACTCACTGTGTAACTGTACGGAGTCACTGTTTATTCATGGTGAGGGTCAGTGTGTAACAAGACAGAGTCACTGTTTATTCAGGGTGAGGGTTACTGTGTAACTGTACAGATTCACTGTTTATTCAGGGTGAGGGTCTCTGTGTAACTGTAGAGTCACTGTTTATTAATGGTGAGGGTCATTGTGTAACCATAGACTCTGTTTATTCAGTGTTACGGTCACTGTGTAACTGTAGTGAGTCACTATTTATTCAAGTTCAAAATCACTCACTGGGTAAACTTAGAGTCCCTGTTTATTCAGGGTCAGCCTCACTCATTATGTAACTCTACAGAGTCACTGTTTTTTCAGGGTGAGCATTATTCATAGTCTTTACAGAGTCACTGTACATTCAAGGTGAGAGTCTCTGTTTATTCAGGGTGAGGGTCAGTGTGTAACTGTACAGAGTCACTGTTTATTTAGGGTGGGGGTCACTCACTGTGTAACTGTACAGAGTCACTGTTTATTCAGGGTGAGGGTCACTGTGTAACTGTACAGAGTCACTATTTATTCCGGGTGAGGGTCACTGTGTAACTGTACAGAGTCACTATTTATTCAGTGTGAGGGTCACTCACCGTGTAATTGTACAGAGTCACTATTTATTCCGGGTGAGGGTCACTGTGTAACTGTACAGAATCACTATTTATTCAGTGTGAGGGTCACTCACTGTGTAACTGTACATAGTCACTGTTTATTCAGGGTGAGGGTCACTCTCTGTGTAACTGTACAGAGTCACTATTTATTCAGGGTGAGGGTCACTCTCTGTGTAACTGTACGGAGTCACTATTTATTCATGGTGAGGGTCAGTGTGTAACAGGACAGAGTCACTGTTTATTCAGGGTGAGGGTCATTGTATAACAGGACAGAGTCACTGTTTATTCAGGGTGAGGGTCAGTGTGTAACTGTACAGAGTCACAGTTTATTCAGGGTGAGTGTCAGTGTGTAACTGTAGAGTCACTGTTTATTCAGGGAGAGGGTCAGTGTGTAACAGGACAGAGTCACTGTTTATTCAGGGTGAGGGTTACAGTGTAACTGTACAGATTCACTGTTTATTCAGGGTGAGGGTTACTGTGTAACTGTACAGAGTCACTGTTTATTCAGGGTGAGCGTCACTCACTCTGTAACTGTACAGAGTCACTGTTTATTCAGGGTGAGGGTCACTCACTGTGTAACTGTACAGAGTCCCTGTTTATTCAGGGTGAGGGTCAGTGTGTAACTGTACAGAGTCACTGTTTATTCAGGGTGAGGGTCACTCACTGTGTAACTGTACAGAGTCACTGTTTATTCATGGTGAGGGTCAGTGTGTAACTGTACAGAGTCACTGTTTATTCAGTGTGATGGTCAGTGTGTAACAGGACAGAGTCACTGTTTATTCAGGGTGAGGGTCACTCACTGTGTAACTGTAGAGTCACTGTTTATTCAGGGTCAGGGTCTCTGTGTAACTGTAGAGAGTCACTGTTTATTCAGTGTGATGGTCAGTGTGTAACAGGACAGAGTCACTGTTTATTCAGGGAGAGGGTCAGTGTGTAACAGGACAGAGTCACTGTTTATTCAGGGTGAGGGTTACAGTGTAACTGTACAGATTCACTGTTTATTCAGGGTGAGGGTTACTGTGTAACTGTACAGAGTCACTGTTTATTCAGGGTGAGCGTCACTCACTCTGTAACAGGACAGAGTCACTGTTTATTCAGGGTGAGGGTCTCTGTGTAACTGTAGAGTCACTGTTTATTCAGGGTGAGGGTCTCTGTGTAACTGTAGAGTCACTGTTTATTCAGGGTCAGGGTCTCTGTGTAACTGTAGAGAGTCACTGTTTATTCAGTGAGAGGGTCAGTGTGTAACAGGACAGAGTCACTGTTTATTCAGGGTGAGGGTCTCTGTGTAACTGTAGACTCACTGTTTATTCAGGGTGAGGGTCTCTGTGTAACTGTAGAGTCACTGTTTATTCAGGGTGAGGGTCACTCACTGTGTAACTGTACAGAGTCACTGTTTATTCATCGTGAGGGTCAGTGTGTAACTGTACAGAGTCATTGTTTATTCATGGTGAGGGTCAGTGTGTAACAGGACAGAGTCACTGTTTATTCATGGTGTGGGTCAGTGTGTAACAAGACAGAGTCACTGTTTATTCAGGGTGAGGGTTACTGTGTAACTGTACAGATTCACTGTTTATTCAGGGTGAGGGTCTCTGTGTAACTGTAGAGTCACTGTTTATTAATGGTGAGGGTCATTGTGTAACCATAGACTCTGTTTATTCAGTGTTACGGTCACTGTGTAACTGTAGTGAGTCACTATTTATTCAAGTTGAAAATCACTCACTGGGTAAACTTAGAGTCCCTGTTTATTCAGGGTCAGCCTCACTCATTATGTAACTCTACAGAGTCACTGTTTTTTCAGGGTGAGCATTATTCATAGTCTTTACAGAGTCACTGTACATTCAAGGTGAGAGTCTCTGTTTATTCAGGGTGAGGGTCAGTGTGTAACTGTACAGAGTCACTGTTTATTTAGGGTGGGGGTCACTCACTGTGTAACTGTACAGAGTCACTGTTTATTCAGGGTGAGGGTCACTGTGTAACTGTACAGAGTCACTATTTATTCCGGGTGAGGGTCACTGTGTAACTGTACAGAGTCACTATTTATTCAGTGTGAGGGTCACTCACTGTGTAATTGTACAGAGTCACTATTTATTCCGGGTGAGGGTCACTGTGTAACTGTACAGAATCACTATTTATTCAGTGTGAGGGTCACTCACTGTGTAACTGTACAGAGTCACTATTTATTCAGGGTGAGGGTCACTCTCTGTGTAACTGTACGGAGTCACTATTTATTCATGGTGAGGGTCAGTGTGTAACAGGACAGAGTCACTGTTTATTCAGGGTGAGGGTCATTGTATAACAGGACAGAGTCACTGTTTATTCAGGGAGAGGGTCAGTGTGTAACTGTACAGAGTCACTGTTTATTCAGGGTGTGCGTCACTCTGTGTGCAACTGTACAGAGTCACTTTTTATTCAGGGTGAGAGTCTCATTGTAACTGTACAGAATCACTGTTTATTCAGGGTGAGGGTCACTGTGTAACTGTACAGAGTCACTGTTTATTCAGGGTGAGGGTCAGTGTGTAACTGTACAGACTCACTGTTTATTCAGGATGAAGGTCACTGTGTAACTGTACAGAGTCACTGTTTATTCAGGGTGAGGGTCTCTGTGTAACTGTACTGTGACACTGTTTATTCAAGCTGAGGGTCAGTGTGTAACTGTACAGAGTCACTGTTTATTCAGGGTGAGGTTCAGTGTGTAACTGTACTGTGTCACTGTTTATTCAGGGTGAGGGTCAGTGTGTAACTGTACAGAGTCACTGTTTATTCAGGGTGAGGGTCACTGAGTAACTGTACAGTCACTGTTTATTCAGGGTGAGGGTCAGTGTGTAACTGTACAGTCACTGTTTATTCAGGGTGAGGGTTACAGTTTAACTGTACAGAGTCACTGTTTATTCAGGGTGAGGGTCACTCACTGTGTAACTGCACAGAGTCATTGTTTATTCAGGGTGAGGGTTACTCTCAGTGTATCTGTACAGTGTCACTGTTTACTCAGGGTTAAGGTCACTCACTGTGTAACTGTACAGAGTCACTGATTATTCAGGGTGAACTCACTGTGTAACTGTACAGAGTCACTTTTATTCAGGGTGAGGGTCAGTGTGTAACTGTACAGAGTCATTGTTTATTCAGGGTGAGGGTCACTGTGTAACTGCACGGAGTCACTGTTTATTCAGGGTGAGTGTCGCTGTGTAACTGTACAGGGTCACTTTTATTCAGGGTGAGGGTCAGTGTGTAACTGCACAGAGTCACTGTTTATTCAGGGTGTGCGTCACTCTGTGTGCAACTGTACAGAGTCATTTTTTATTCAGGGTGAGAGTCTCATTGTAACTGTACAGAGTCACTGTTTATTCAGGGTGAGGGTCACTGTGTAACTGTACAGAGTCACTTTTTATTCAGGGTGAGGGTCAGTGTGTAACTGTACAGACTCACTGTTTATTCAGGATGAAGGTCACTGTGTAACTGTACAGAGTCACTGTTTATTCAGGGTGAGGGTCACTCACAGTGTAACTGTACTGTGTCACTGTTTATTCAGGGTGAGGGTCAGTGTGTAACTGTACAGAGTCACTGTTTATTCAGGGTGAAGGTCACTCACTGTGTAACTGTACTGTGTCACTGTTTATTCAGGGTGAGGGTCAGTGTGTAACTGTACAGAGTCACTGTTTATTCAGGGTGAGGGTCAGTGTGTAACTGTACTGTGACACTGTTTATTCAAACTGAGGGTCACTGTGTAACTGTACTGTGTCAGTTTTTATTCAGGGTGAGGGTTACTCACTGTGTAACTGTACTGAGTCACTGTTTATTCAGCGAGAGGGTCACTGTGTAACTGTAGAGTCACTGTTTATTCAGGGTGAGGGTCAGTGTGTAACTGTACTGTGACACTGTTTATTCAAACTGAGGGTCAGTGTGTAACTGTACAGAGTCACTGTTTATTCAGGGTGAGGGTTACTCACTGTGTAACTGTACAGAGTCACTGTTTATTCAGGTAGAAGGTCACTCACTGTATAACTGTACAGAGTCACTGTTTATTCAGGGTCAGGGTTACTCACTGTGTAAGTGTAGATGGTCACTGTTTATTCAGCGTGAACTCACTGTGTAACTGTAGAGAGTCATTGTTTATTCAGGGTGAGGGTTACTCGCAGTGTATCTGTACAGTGTCACTCTTTATTCAGGGTTAAGGTCACTCACTGTGTAACTGTACAGAGTCACTGTTTATTCAGTGTGAGGGTCAGTGTGTAACAGGACAGAGTCACTGTTTATTCAGGGTGAGGGTCACTCACTGTGTAACTGTAGAGTCACTGTTTATTCAGCGTGAGGTTCAGTGTATAACAGGACAGAGTCACTGTTTATTCAGGGTGAGGGTCTCTGTGTAACTGTAGAGTCACTGTTTATTCAGGGTCAGGGTCTCTGTGTAACTGTAGAGAGTCACTGTTTATTCAGTGAGAGGGTCAGTGTGTAACAGGACAGAGTCACTGTTTATTCAGGGTGAGGGTCTCTGTGTAACTGTAGACTCACTGTTTATTCAGGGTGAGGGTCTCTGTGTAACTGTAGAGTCACTGTTTATTCATGGTGAGGGTCAGTGTGTAACTGTACAGAGTCACTGTTTCTTCAGGGAGAGGGTCAGTGTGTAACTGTACAGAGTCACTGTTTATTCAAGGTCAGGGTCAGTGTGTAACTGTACAGAGTCACTGTTTATTCATGGTGAGCGTCATTGTGTAATAATAGACTCTGTTTATTCAGTGTTACGGTCAATGTGTAACTGTAGAGAGTCACTATTTATTCAAGTTGAAAATCACTCACTGCGTAAACTTAGAGTCCCTGTTTATTCAGGGTGAGCGTCACTCACTGTCTAACAGTACAGAATCACTGTTTTTTCAGGGTGAGCATCATTCATAGTCTAACTGTATCGAGTCGCAGTTTTTGAGAGTGAAGGTCACTGTGTAACTGTACAGAGTCACTATTTATTCAGTGTGAGGGTCACTCACTGTGTTTCTGTACAGAGTCACTATTTATTCCGGGTGAGGGTCACTGTGTAACTGTACAGAATCACTATTTATTCAGTGTGAGGGTCACTCACTGTGTAACTGTACATAGTCACTGTTTATTCAGGGTGAGGGTCACTCTCTGTGTAACTGTACAGAGTCACTATTTATTCAGGGTGAGGGTCACTCTCTGTGTAACTGTACGGAGTCACTATTTATTCAGGGTGAGGGTCAGTGTGTAACAGGACAGAGTCACTGCTTATTCAGGGTGAGGGTTACTCACTGTGTAACTGTACGGAGTCACTGTTTATTCATGGTGAGGGTCAGTGTGTAACAAGACAGAGTCACTGTTTATTCAGGGTGAGGGTTACTGTGTAACTGTACAGATTCACTGTTTATTCAGGGTGAGGGTCTCTGTGTAACTGTAGAGTCACTGTTTATTAATGGTGAGGGTCATTGTGTAACCATAGACTCTGTTTATTCAGTGTTACGGTCACTGTGTAACTGTAGTGAGTCACTATTTATTCAAGTTCAAAATCACTCACTGGGTAAACTTAGAGTCCCTGTTTATTCAGGGTCAGCCTCACTCATTATGTAACTCTACAGAGTCACTGTTTTTTCAGGGTGAGCATTATTCATAGTCTTTACAGAGTCACTGTACATTCAAGGTGAGAGTCTCTGTTTATTCAGGGTGAGGGTCAGTGTGTAACTGTACAGAGTCACTGTTTATTTAGGGTGGGGGTCACTCACTGTGTAACTGTACAGAGTCACTGTTTATTCAGGGTGAGGGTCACTGTGTAACTGTACAGAGTCACTATTTATTCCGGGTGAGGGTCACTGTGTAACTGTACAGAGTCACTATTTATTCAGTGTGAGGGTCACTCACCGTGTAATTGTACAGAGTCACTATTTATTCCGGGTGAGGGTCACTGTGTAACTGTACAGAATCACTATTTATTCAGTGTGAGGGTCACTCACTGTGTAACTGTACATAGTCACTGTTTATTCAGGGTGAGGGTCACTCTCTGTGTAACTGTACAGAGTCACTATTTATTCAGGGTGAGGGTCACTCTCTGTGTAACTGTACGGAGTCACTATTTATTCATGGTGAGGGTCAGTGTGTAACAGGACAGAGTCACTGTTTATTCAGGGTGAGGGTCATTGTATAACAGGACAGAGTCACTGTTTATTCAGGGTGAGGGTCAGTGTGTAACTGTACAGAGTCACAGTTTATTCAGGGTGAGTGTCAGTGTGTAACTGTAGAGTCACTGTTTATTCAGGGAGAGGGTCAGTGTGTAACAGGACAGAGTCACTGTTTATTCAGGGTGAGGGTTACAGTGTAACTGTACAGATTCACTGTTTATTCAGGGTGAGGGTTACTGTGTAACTGTACAGAGTCACTGTTTATTCAGGGTGAGCGTCACTCACTCTGTAACTGTACAGAGTCACTGTTTATTCAGGGTGAGGGTCACTCACTGTGTAACTGTACAGAGTCCCTGTTTATTCAGGGTGAGGGTCAGTGTGTAACTGTACAGAGTCACTGTTTATTCAGGGTGAGGGTCACTCACTGTGTAACTGTACAGAGTCACTGTTTATTCATGGTGAGGGTCAGTGTGTAACTGTACAGAGTCACTGTTTATTCAGTGTGATGGTCAGTGTGTAACAGGACAGAGTCACTGTTTATTCAGGGTGAGGGTCACTCACTGTGTAACTGTAGAGTCACTGTTTATTCAGGGTCAGGGTCTCTGTGTAACTGTAGAGAGTCACTGTTTATTCAGTGTGATGGTCAGTGTGTAACAGGACAGAGTCACTGTTTATTCAGGGAGAGGGTCAGTGTGTAACAGGACAGAGTCACTGTTTATTCAGGGTGAGGGTTACAGTGTAACTGTACAGATTCACTGTTTATTCAGGGTGAGGGTTACTGTGTAACTGTACAGAGTCACTGTTTATTCAGGGTGAGCGTCACTCACTCTGTAACAGGACAGAGTCACTGTTTATTCAGGGTGAGGGTCTCTGTGTAACTGTAGAGTCACTGTTTATTCAGGGTCAGGGTCTCTGTGTAACTGTAGAGAGTCACTGTTTATTCAGTGAGAGGGTCAGTGTGTAACAGGACAGAGTCACTGTTTATTCAGGGTGAGGGTCTCTGTGTAACTGTAGACTCACTGTTTATTCAGGGTGAGGGTCTCTGTGTAACTGTAGAGTCACTGTTTATTCAGGGTGAGGGTCACTCACTGTGTAACTGTACAGAGTCACTGTTTATTCATCGTGAGGGTCAGTGTGTAACTGTACAGAGTCATTGTTTATTCATGGTGAGGGTCAGTGTGTAACAGGACAGAGTCACTGTTTATTCATGGTGTGGGTCAGTGTGTAACAAGACAGAGTCACTGTTTATTCAGGGTGAGGGTTACTGTGTAACTGTACAGATTCACTGTTTATTCAGGGTGAGGGTCTCTGTGTAACTGTAGAGTCACTGTTTATTAATGGTGAGGGTCATTGTGTAACCATAGACTCTGTTTATTCAGTGTTACGGTCACTGTGTAACTGTAGTGAGTCACTATTTATTCAAGTTGAAAATCACTCACTGGGTAAACTTAGAGTCCCTGTTTATTCAGGGTCAGCCTCACTCATTATGTAACTCTACAGAGTCACTGTTTTTTCAGGGTGAGCATTATTCATAGTCTTTACAGAGTCACTGTACATTCAAGGTGAGAGTCTCTGTTTATTCAGGGTGAGGGTCAGTGTGTAACTGTACAGAGTCACTGTTTATTTAGGGTGGGGGTCACTCACTGTGTAACTGTACAGAGTCACTGTTTATTCAGGGTGAGGGTCACTGTGTAACTGTACAGAGTCACTATTTATTCCGGGTGAGGGTCACTGTGTAACTGTACAGAGTCACTATTTATTCAGTGTGAGGGTCACTCACTGTGTAATTGTACAGAGTCACTATTTATTCCGGGTGAGGGTCACTGTGTAACTGTACAGAATCACTATTTATTCAGTGTGAGGGTCACTCACTGTGTAACTGTACAGAGTCACTATTTATTCAGGGTGAGGGTCACTCTCTGTGTAACTGTACGGAGTCACTATTTATTCATGGTGAGGGTCAGTGTGTAACAGGACAGAGTCACTGTTTATTCAGGGTGAGGGTCATTGTATAACAGGACAGAGTCACTGTTTATTCAGGGAGAGGGTCAGTGTGTAACTGTACAGAGTCACTGTTTATTCAGGGTGTGCGTCACTCTGTGTGCAACTGTACAGAGTCACTTTTTATTCAGGGTGAGAGTCTCATTGTAACTGTACAGAATCACTGTTTATTCAGGGTGAGGGTCACTGTGTAACTGTACAGAGTCACTGTTTATTCAGGGTGAGGGTCAGTGTGTAACTGTACAGACTCACTGTTTATTCAGGATGAAGGTCACTGTGTAACTGTACAGAGTCACTGTTTATTCAGGGTGAGGGTCTCTGTGTAACTGTACTGTGACACTGTTTATTCAAGCTGAGGGTCAGTGTGTAACTGTACAGAGTCACTGTTTATTCAGGGTGAGGTTCAGTGTGTAACTGTACTGTGTCACTGTTTATTCAGGGTGAGGGTCAGTGTGTAACTGTACAGAGTCACTGTTTATTCAGGGTGAGGGTCACTGAGTAACTGTACAGTCACTGTTTATTCAGGGTGAGGGTCAGTGTGTAACTGTACAGTCACTGTTTATTCAGGGTGAGGGTTACAGTTTAACTGTACAGAGTCACTGTTTATTCAGGGTGAGGGTCACTCACTGTGTAACTGCACAGAGTCATTGTTTATTCAGGGTGAGGGTTACTCTCAGTGTATCTGTACAGTGTCACTGTTTACTCAGGGTTAAGGTCACTCACTGTGTAACTGTACAGAGTCACTGATTATTCAGGGTGAACTCACTGTGTAACTGTACAGAGTCACTTTTATTCAGGGTGAGGGTCAGTGTGTAACTGTACAGAGTCATTGTTTATTCAGGGTGAGGGTCACTGTGTAACTGCACGGAGTCACTGTTTATTCAGGGTGAGTGTCGCTGTGTAACTGTACAGGGTCACTTTTATTCAGGGTGAGGGTCAGTGTGTAACTGCACAGAGTCACTGTTTATTCAGGGTGTGCGTCACTCTGTGTGCAACTGTACAGAGTCATTTTTTATTCAGGGTGAGAGTCTCATTGTAACTGTACAGAGTCACTGTTTATTCAGGGTGAGGGTCACTGTGTAACTGTACAGAGTCACTTTTTATTCAGGGTGAGGGTCAGTGTGTAACTGTACAGACTCACTGTTTATTCAGGATGAAGGTCACTGTGTAACTGTACAGAGTCACTGTTTATTCAGGGTGAGGGTCACTCACAGTGTAACTGTACTGTGTCACTGTTTATTCAGGGTGAGGGTCAGTGTGTAACTGTACAGAGTCACTGTTTATTCAGGGTGAAGGTCACTCACTGTGTAACTGTACTGTGTCACTGTTTATTCAGGGTGAGGGTCAGTGTGTAACTGTACAGAGTCACTGTTTATTCAGGGTGAGGGTCAGTGTGTAACTGTACTGTGACACTGTTTATTCAAACTGAGGGTCACTGTGTAACTGTACTGTGTCAGTTTTTATTCAGGGTGAGGGTTACTCACTGTGTAACTGTACTGAGTCACTGTTTATTCAGCGAGAGGGTCACTGTGTAACTGTAGAGTCACTGTTTATTCAGGGTGAGGGTCAGTGTGTAACTGTACTGTGACACTGTTTATTCAAACTGAGGGTCAGTGTGTAACTGTACAGAGTCACTGTTTATTCAGGGTGAGGGTTACTCACTGTGTAACTGTACAGAGTCACTGTTTATTCAGGTAGAAGGTCACTCACTGTATAACTGTACAGAGTCACTGTTTATTCAGGGTCAGGGTTACTCACTGTGTAAGTGTAGATGGTCACTGTTTATTCAGCGTGAACTCACTGTGTAACTGTAGAGAGTCATTGTTTATTCAGGGTGAGGGTTACTCGCAGTGTATCTGTACAGTGTCACTCTTTATTCAGGGTTAAGGTCACTCACTGTGTAACTGTACAGTGTCACTGTTTATTCAGGGTGAAGGTCAGTGTGTAACTGTACAGAGTCACTGTTTATTCAGGGTGAGGGTCACTGAGTAACTGTACAGTCACTGTTTATTCAGGGTGAGGGTCAGTGTGTAACTGTACAGTCACTGTTTATTCAGGGTGAGGGTCACTGAGTAACTGTACAGTCACTGTTTATTCAGGGTGAGGGTCAGTGTGTAACTGTACAGTCACTGTCTATTCAGGGTGAGGGTTACAGTTTAACTGTACAGAGTCACTGTCTATTCAGGGTGAGGGTCTCTGTGTAACTGTACTGTGACACTGTTTATTCAAGCTGAGGGTCAGTGTGTAACTGTACAGAGTCACTGTTTATTCAGGGTGAGGTTCAGTGTGTAACTGTACTGTGTCACTGTTAATTCAGGGTGAGGGTCAGTGTGTAACTGTACTGTGTCACTGTTTATTCAGGGTGAGGGTCACTCACTGTAACTGTACAGAGTCACTTTTATTCAGGGTGAGGGTCAGTGTATAACTGTACAGAGTCACTGTTTATTCAGGGTGAGGGTCACTGAGTAACTGTACAGTCACTGTTTATTCAGGGTGAGGGTCAGTGGGTAACTGTACAGTCACTGTTTATTCAGGGTGAGGGTTACAGTTTAACTGTACAGAGTCACTGTTTATTCAGGGTGAGGGTCACTCACTGTGTAACTGCACAGAGTCATTGTTTATTCAGGGTGAGGGTTACTCTCAGTGTATCTGTACAGTGTCACTGTTTACTCAGGGTTAAGGTCACTCACTGTGTAACTGTACAGAGTCACTGATTATTCAGGGTGAACTCACTGTGTAACTGTACAGAGTCACTGATTATTGAGGGTGAGGGTCACTCACTGTGTAACTGTACAGAGTCACAGTTTATTCAGGGTGAGGGTCACTCACTATAACTGTACAGAGTCACTGTTTATTCAGGGTGAGGGTCACTGTGTAACTGCACGGAGTCACTGTTTATTCAGGGTGAGTGTCGCTGTGTAACTGTACATGGTCACTTTTATTCAGGGTGAGGGTCAGTGTGTAACTGTACAGAGTCACTTTTTATTCAGGGTGAGAGTCTCATTGTAACTGTACAGAGTCACTGTTTATTCAGGGTGAGGGTCACTGTGTAACTGTACAGAGTCACTGTTTATTCAGGGTGAGGGTCAGTGTGTAACTGTACAGACTCACTGTTTATTCAGGATGAAGGTCACTGTGTAACTGTAAAGAGTCACTGTTTATTCAGGGTGAGGTTCACTCACAGTGTAACTGTACTGTGTCACTGTTTATTCAGGGTAAGGGTCAGTGTGTAACTGTACAGAGTCACTGTTTATTCAGGGTGAGTGTCACTGAGTAACTGTACAGTCACTGTTTATTCAGGGTGAGGGTCAGTGTGTAACTGTACAGTCACTGTTTATTCAGGGTGAGGGTTACAGTTTAACTGTACAGAGTCACTGTTTATTCAGGGTGAGGGTCACTCACTGTGTAACTGCACAGAGTCATTGTTTATTCAGGGTGAGGGTTACTCTCAGTGTATCTGTACAGTGTCACTGTTTACTCAGGGTTAAGGTCACTCACTGTGTAACTGTACAGAGTCACTGATTATTCAGGGTGAACACACTGAGTAACTGTACAGAGTCACTGATTATTGAGGGTGAGGGTCACTCACTGTGTAACTGTACAGAGTCACAGTTTATTCAGGGTGAGGGTCACTCACTATAACTGTACAGAGTCACTGTTTATTCAGGGTGAGGGTCACTGTGTAACTGTACAGGGTCACTTTTATTCAGGGTGAGGGTCAGTGTGTAACTGCACAGAGTCTGTTTATTCAGGGTGTGCGTCACACTGTGTGCAACTGTACAGAGTCACTTTTTATTCAGGGTGAGACTCTCATTGTAACTGTACAGAGTCACTGTTTATTCAGGGTGAGGGTCACTGTGTAACTGTACAGAGTCACTGTTTATTCAGGGTGAGGGTCAGTGTGTAACTGTACAGACTCACTGTTTATTCAGGATGAAGGTCACTGTGTAACTGTACAGAGTCACTGTTTATTCAGGGTGAGGGTCTCTGTGTAACTGTACTGTGACACTGTTTATTCAAGCTGAGGGTCAGTGTGTAACTGTACAGAGTCACTGTTTATTCAGGGTGAGGTTCAGTGTGTAACTGTACTGTGTCACTGTTTATTCAGGGTGAGGGTCAGTGTGTAACTGTACAGAGTCACTGTTTATTCAGGGTGAGAGTCTCATTGTAACTGTACAGAGTCACTGTTTATTCAGGGTGAGGGTCACTGTGTAACTGTACAGAGTCACTGTTTATTCAGGGTGAGGGTCAGTGTGTAACTGTACAGACTCGCTGTTTATTCAGGATGAAGGTCACTGTGTAACTGTACAGAGTCACTGTTTATTCAGGGTGAGGGTCTCTGTGTAACTGTACTGTGACACTGTTTATTCAAGCTGAGGGTCAGTGTGTAACTGTACAGAGTCACTGTTTATTCAGGGTGAGGTTCAGTGTGTAACTGTACTGTGTCACTGTTTATTCAGGGTGAGGGTCAGTGTGTAACTGTACAGAGTCACTGTTTATTCAGGGTGAGGGTCACTGAGTAACTGTACAGTCACTGTTTATTCAGGGTGAGGGTCAGTGTGTAACTGTACAGTCACTGTTTATTCAGGGTGAGGGTTACAGTTTAACTGTACAGAGTCACTGTTTATTCAGGGTGAGGGTCACTCACTGTGTAACTGCACAGAGTCATTGTTTATTCAGGGTGAGGGTTACTCTCAGTGTATCTGTACAGTGTCACTGTTTACTCAGGGTTAAGGTCACTCACTGTGTAACTGTACAGAGTCACTGATTATTCAGGGTGAACTCACTGTGTAACTGTACAGAGTCACTTTTATTCAGGGTGAGGGTCAGTGTGTAACTGTACAGAGTCATTGTTTATTCAGGGTGAGGGTCACTGTGTAACTGCACGGAGTCACTGTTTATTCAGGGTGAGTGTCGCTGTGTAACTGTACAGGGTCACTTTTATTCAGGGTGAGGGTCAGTGTGTAACTGCACAGAGTCACTGTTTATTCAGGGTGTGCGTCACTCTGTGTGCAACTGTACAGAGTC